>NC_137831.1:2466771-2493128 GCF_963921795.1 Nannobrachium achirus | reverse complement strand
GGGAAAAAAATGAAACGTGTAAAAAAACTATATCTCTAACGACAACATGCGGTATAGCCACTTAAATAAAGGCTCTGGAAATTGCTCCACATTCAGTATATGTGGGATGGATACATACCGGCAGGGGCATTTATTTCCCCGGGTGAAAACGGCCGATCCGCAAATGGATTTTGAGTGGCGCTGCGAGCTGTCATCTTTCTATTGGGTGGCGGCTATAGTTTTTCCATTTACAGCGAAAAAGAGTGCCATTCCATTAGGCTGGATAAATGTTATATATCAGCCCTATTATAATGTATGGCTTTAGTCGCGATCTGTAGGAGGCATTAATATGCCACAGCTAGTACGGATTTGATTTGATTATCGTCCCCTGGGAGTGGCATTTCACACAAGCGTGACCGCTGGGTTACATTACTGCATTCCATAAACACACGCCTCAAGGGAGGGGGGGGGGGGGGGGGGGGGGGGGGGGTTGTCATATTCACTGTCATCATCATCATTCTCCTCAGTGTTGGGCTTATTTCCCCCCTTTCTAACGCTTTCTAACGCCAAGCGACAGTAAGCCTTAATGGCTTGTTCAGACACCAGCTTGTAAATCTATACTATTTTCAGGCTGCCATGCCGCTGTAGTATGACCTACTGCAAATGCTAACAGAGCTGTTGCCTTTAAACACATCTGAGGCTTTCTGTTTGTATAGGCCTACTGTTTAAATAGTATTGAGGAAGAAAAAAGAAACAATTTGTTCCAAAGTGACCGATTTGGTTGCAAAAGATTGCTGCTATTTGTTTTACGATGCTATTTGCCCACTTGCAATGGACCTGGTATACAAGATACACTACACCACTATGATACCCATGTACCTGACTAAATACTGGTGTACAAGATACACTACACCACTATGATACCCATGTACCTGACTAAATACTGGTGTACAAGATACACTACACCACTATGATACCCATGTACCTGACTAAATACTGGTGTACGAGATACACTACACCACTATGATACCCATGTACCTGACTAACTACTGGTGTACGAGATACACTACACCACTAAGATACCCATGTACCTGACTAACTACTGGTGTACGAGATACACTACACCACTAAGATACCCACGTACCTGACTAAATACTGGTCTACAAGATACACTACACCACTAAGATACCCATGTACCTGACTAAATACTGGTCTACAAGATACTCTACACCACTAAGATACCCATGTACCTGACTAAATACTGGTCTACAAGATACACTACACCACTAAGATACCCATGTACCTGACTAAATACTGGTCTACAAGATACTCTACACCACTAAGATACCCATGTACTTTATGAACGCTAAGGACGTCCACAATCACAACACCAGAGGCAGCGCCACAGATCACGCCAACCCAAAGTCAACTCAAACAAAGGGTCAAACTCGTTCTTCTGCTATACAACCAAAATGTGGAACGCCCTATAACGAAGGCCTTAAAGGAGTGTGGTTCCCTAGCATCCTTTAAAATCGCCCTGAAAAACCTGCGACTTATAGTCCGGCAATTATGGTATGTATGTTCTGTTTACACAATGCTGTACCCCTCCAACTGTATATATGTTCTGTTTACACAATGCTGTACCCCTCCAACTGTATATATGTTCTGTTTACACAATGCTGTACCTCCAACTGTATATATGTTCTGTTTACACAATGCTGTACCCCTCCAACTGTATATATGTTCTGTTTACACAATGCTGTACCTCCAACTGTATATATGTTCTGTTTACACAATGCTGTACCTCCAACTGTATGTATGTTCTGTTTACACAATGCTGTACCTCCAACTGTATATATGTTCTGTTTACACAATGCTGTACCCCTCCAACTGTATATATGTTCTGTTTACACAATGCTGTACCTCCAACTGTATATATGTTCTCTCAAGCCCCCTCAGGCAAAGCCGTGGAGCAGAAGGAGACACTTTGTTCTGGACATGAAAACAGATGACGGAGGGAAGGAAGGAACGAAGGAGTTGATGGAGGCTGGAGCTCTGTCTGTCTGACTGACAGCTGTCAGTCAGCCAGCCGTCATCCTAACACCTCCCTGTCTGACTGAGAGGTCGTCATCCTAACACCTCCCTGTCTGACTGACAGCTGTCATGTCAGCTAGTCGTCATCCTAACACCTCCCTGTCTGACTGACAGCAGTCATCCTAACACCTCCCTGTCTGACTGACAGCAGTCATCCTAACACCTCCCTGTCTGTCTGACTGACAGCAGTCATCCTAACACCTCCCTGTCTGTCTGACTGACAGCAGTCATCCTAACACCTCCCTGTCTGTCTGTCTGTCTGACTGACTGACAGCTGTCATGTCAGCTAGTCGTCATCCTAACACCTCCCTGACATCCATCCAACAAACCTCCCATCCATCCTCCCAGGCCATCCAGGGGTGTCACACCAAATTCTGGGCCCAAGGATTCACTGCGCCCCCCCCCCCCCCCCCCCCCCCCCCCCATGAATGTTCTTCATAGGAGGGAGGAGGGGGTTTAACCCATTTAGACTGGGATATGCATTAGCATTTGTATATACAAGCTCACAGCGTGGCACCGAGTGCCGCGCTGCGAGCTTGTAGATCTGCTATGTTTTGAAAAATCTTGAAAATTTGTCTTTGAAGTATTTGAATATTTCAAATCCTTCTAAGGTTTTTTGAAAAACCTATATGTTACTATGTCAGTAGGGTTACCAACCGTCCCGTAAAATACGGGATCGTCCCATTTTTGGAAACTAAAACTGATACGGGACGCTCTTTGTCCCGTATTTTAAGGTTGGGGGATAAATATTAATGACGGGATGATTTAATTGAGAAATGACAGTGATTCTGCCTGTCAGTGAGCTTCCACTTCCACTCTGCTCTCCTCTGAGACGACAAGTGCCGCATCCCATTGCTGTGTGAGGCGCTGCGCTGTTTGTAGGCAGCTCATTGGCTCATTAACACAGTGTTGCTAAGACACAGTCTCCGCCCCCTGCACAATCCCTTCCCATGGGCTGTAGGTTCAGTCTACAAGTTGCCTGCGAGAGACGATACGAGTATGTGCGAGCGAGCGAGCATACGACAGTGCTCGGCTCAGAACATTGTTTAATGTCTTAAAAAAAACGTGTGACAGAAGATTGTGTACAAACAGATTAGACATGAATCCCATGATAGGTGATAGCCTAAACAACAAGGTGAAAAAGCAGGCAAGCAAGCAGAAAATAAGCCACGGGATGGTATACCTGGGAACACTACAGTAATCTTGTCTGCCAACTAAAGCGACCCCAGACTGGCTGGTATGTGAAATAACATAAGCATGCTTTGATTTTGTTATTACAGTATGCCAATATGATTAAACTAGTGCTGGGTAACCAGAGAGTGGGCACATAAGAACCAAGTAGACCTAGGCTATATGTTTTGGAAAATTGAGAGAAATACAATATAGGACTACATTACATGATTTTAAGGTAATAGGTTAGGTGGCCCAAAGACACCCGAATTAATATTGTGAAATGAAAAATATGAATTCATATAGGAAAATACCTGTTTTAGCCAACTTTATAACCGAAAATACCCGATTTAAAGGCGCCGCAAGTTTCATTAGGAGGTGTCCCGTATTTGAAACTCTGGGAGTTGGCAACCCTATATGTCAGTGGTGCTCCAACATTTTCATGGGAAGGACCCCCAAAATGAGATGTATTTTAGCCACGGACCCCGTGGCTAAAATACGGAACAGAAGCACTCGGTGCCGCGCTGTGAGCTTGTATATCTGCTATCTTTCAATAGCTAAAATAATTAAAGGCCCCTCCACCTTGGGCCCTGGTAACTCAGTCCCACTTTTCCCCCCCTTGTGACGCTCCTGGATGCTAGCCGCCATCCTAACGCCTCTCTGACATCCATCCATCCATCCATCCATCCATCCATCCATCCATCCATCCTTCCATCCATCCATCCATCCACCCACCCATCCATCCATCCATCCATCCATCCATCCATCCATCCATCCATCCAACCTTCCCCCCATCCATCCATCCATCCAACCAGACCTGTCACTCAAGACGACGCCATGCTATCAAGCTCCTCTCAACCTGCTTCATGTTTCTCTAACCCATTTAGAACCGAGTGCCGCGCTGCGAGCATGTAGATCTGCTATTTTTTGAAAAATCTTGAAAATTAGAATTTTGACCCGATTCTATAAGTGTCTTTTGAATCCTTCTAAGGTTTTTTGAAAAAACCTATGTTTCTATGTCAGCAATCTGGCCAGCCAAAGTCAAAGAAAAGGTCCTTTTCACTTCATCTGGAGCTCAGTTAGTCTGTTCTTGAGAGACTACTATGTCAGTGGTTCTCACACCTTTTCATGTGAAGGACCCCCAAAATGATATGTATTTTGTATTTGGCCACGGACCCGCATCTCAAAATATTTATTTCCAGGGACCACCCAGAAGCAAAATTTTAGTAACAAACGTTAGCTTTGAAAATACATATATTCAAAGATTTGCACACATTTTCGCGACTTTTTCAAAAATAGCAGATCTACAAGCTCACATCGCGGCACTCGGTGCCGCGCTGTGAGCTTGTATATCTGCTATTTTTCACTGGTTAAAGCATTCAATAATTCTAGGCCTAAATGGGTTCTAATAGCAGTCAGCGCTCCGACCACGTTAGCTGTAAGCTGCTGTCAGAGGGAGAGTGACAGGTTGCAGCTGTGTGTTCTACTGCTATAAGAAGGCTGCTACAGAACCAGGCCACAGATAAACAACACATGGTTAGTTTTCTTTCCACAGTAAATTAAATTAATTCCAAATGACACCCAGTAAAATGAAATAAAAAAACATCACTCCATCATCTCCTGAGTCATGGAAGTAGACTTTAATTAAACTCAGATTTTCAGGGGATTATGAAAACTATATATTTTTGGAAACTTCAGAGTATAACAATTCAGAACATCCATGATTCCATTTGCAAAATCCATAGGGGGATTTTTGACAGCTGCTGAAACTTTGGGTCACTTACTATACACTATAGTATAAAGGTCACTTACTATACACTATAGTATAAAGGGTCACTTACTATACACTATAGTATAAAGGGTCACTTACTATACACTATAGTATAAAGGGTCACTTACTATACACTATAGTATAAAGGGTCACTTACTATACACTATAGTATAAAGGGTCACTTACTATACACTATAGTATAAAGGTCACTTACTATACACTATAGTATAAAGGTCACTTACTATACACTATAGTATAAAGGGTCACTTACTATACACTATAGTATAAAGGTCACTTACTATACACTATAGTATAAAGGGTCACTTACTATACACTATAGTATAAAGGGTCACTTACTATACACTATAGTATAAAGGTCACTTACTATACACTATAGTATAAAGGTCACTTACTATACACTATAGTATAAAGGGTCACTTACTATACACTATAGTATAAAGGTCACTTACTATACACTATAGTATAAAGGGTCACTTACTATACACTATAGTATAAAGGGTCACTTACTATACACTATAGTATAAAGGGTCACTTACTATACACTATAGTATAAAGGTCACTTACTATACACTATAGTATAAAGGGGAACATAATACTCCCCAAGTATCAGTTTAAGTAGCATGTGAGGGGTCAAACTAAGGGCTTTTAATGATTCTGAATCCATTGCAAGCATTTGTTTTGCATGAAAAACATTCCTTGGGCTAAACACGCCCCCCACAAAACCGTTAAATGTGATGACTCATCACTAAACCATAGTTTGGAGATATTGAACTGGACTAATAGACCCTATTCACGGCCCGCCCACGCGCACTCAGCAAATTTCTCAGCAACTTCCTGGTGCTGATGTCAGCTTTGAAGGTTAAATTAATACAGAAATGGCTGGACCTAAAGCCAACAAATCATTATTTCGAACGGTAAAGTAAATTATACCGCTTTGTGCCTTTTACTATCTTGTGTTCTTGATCATGCCAGCCGTATTTTATACTGTACTATTAGGAAATTGCATTAAATGTGCGATTTCTGTGTGAACTCTATGGGCTTTTAGTAGGGTTTACCCTTCAACCGTAACGTCAGCACCAGGAAGTTGCGTAACGTGAATTCGGTCAATAGGGTCATCTTAGCATCACGTCATACATTATAAGAACGTTGGTTCTCTCCGCCGACTCTAGTGTAAATAAAAAGGCGTTGTGGTCCAGCGTTCAGACCTCAGAGAGCGTAGCCGCAACGAGTATACTGTACAAAACACTGCTCATCCTCAGAGAAAACGGGTTTGTTTCGTTTCGAGCCTGAAACAGTTTTGATTTCTTGTGCAGCTTGTTGCAGGCGTTAATTCTTAGAGTAGCAGTAGTGTTTCTCAACCACTGTGCCTGGGGACCTTTGCTGTGCCCCTGAGAAGGGTCAAGTGTGCCCCTTGAAACTGCTTGAAAGCCAGTATTGTATTTATCATTTTAAAAATGCGAGGCGTTGTGTGCTTGTAGATCTGCTGTTTTCACTACTGTTGTGCGACAGCCTTATATGATGAAGCAGGGCTTTACTTTGCGAAGAAACGTATACACATTTGAAACTTGGAGATGCAAGGTTTCTTCCCGACAGTGACGATATTTACACCCCGGTATTATGTTGGTGTGACCATGGATTATTGGGACATGAAAAGTGTGCCCATATGCAGAAAAAAGGTTGAGAAACACTGCCTTAGATCACACGGTAGAAATCCTGGCTACCCTCGACAGCCCTGGGCTCCCCCTGCACCTACAGTCACGCTGGATGAAAAGGAAACAGAATTCTGGGTGCACTGAATCTAACACCTGTTTTTAATGGCTGAATACGAGTGCTTCATTTTAGAGCACAAGCATTTTCAATAACATCGCTCTCTTTTCTTTGGCCTCCTTGAAGTAGCAGAAACATAACCTGAAATCCTACTATTGAATAATGACTTGTGCCTAACAGTTTTTTTTTAACAACTACCTGGCAGTTGCATAGCATATCAATTATCCAGTTAATTTAAAAGTAATCGAATAATCGGGTTGCCCCCTGGCCTACCGGTCCAGCTCAGTGTAGAACTAGAAGTACCCTATATGGCAAAACATTATACAGGCTGGTCATGTCAGCCCGAATGCCCTTAAGGTGATGGCTATTGGAGGTGGTCGCCAATCCCAGGAGGGGTGGGGATAGACTAAAACACCTCTTAGGGAGTGTACGTTATTTACCCACTAGGGGGTGCTGGTTGACAGGTGATATCTTTTTTTTTTTTTTCATGGTCCCCCCACAACCTTAAAATATTGTTTTGTGGTCCCCCCTGTGTGACTTGAGAAAAATGCATGACCCCCCTTCCCAATAAACATATACATACATATATATATATATATATATATATATATATATATAAAGCTATCGTGCTAGTATTTTTAATTTATCGGACATCTGATAAAAAATACCGGACATAATAATTTGAATGCATGGATGACAAGCAGGTGCAAAAACGAATGTAAAGGAGTAGCAGGCTGTACAACAAACATACTACAGCTTCATCTTGCATAAGGAAATTAATTATATTGGACTATAATCGCACAGGCTGTGTTTGCACGCATACTGCATGTTTTCACAACAAGGTGTTTCTGCTGCATCATGTTTCAGGCCAACAACACATGTACAGAATAATGAGAAATAGTCTGAAAGTCGGGTCTGCGCAAATGTTTCATAAATTGATAGATTTATTTGGCCAGCAATTAATCAAATATATAGGCTACTCACTGGTATGGTCGAGTGGTCACGATGCTGCATACATCTCTGTTATGCAACTTTGAGAAGGTTGAAAGGGCTTTGGTGGTGATCTTGTACAGTTTCCATAACATCTCCCCATAAAGAACTTCAATCAAGTGTATAATGTTTGTTTTATATGGGTTGTTGTTAAGTTGTCCTGCGTGCCTTCCATTGTGAGCTTGTAGATCTGCTATTTTTAAAATATCATTAAAGAACAGGACATTCTGCATAATGAGTACTTTTACTTTTGGGACTTTCATTTGACAATACTTAGGTACTTTTACTCAAGTACATTTTTTATTCTAGACTTGTAGTGGGGTTACAAAAACACTCCAAACTAAGATTGAGTAACTGATCTATTTTCCATGATATTCATCAAGCAACCAAGTCAACAAAGTGTGCATGAGTCTTTTCTCTCTCCTTCTGACTCCAATTCCCACTTCGCAGCAGAGAGAGAGAGAGAGAGAGAGAGAAAGAGAAAGAAAGAGAGAGAGAGAGAGAGAGAGAGAGAGAGAGAGAGACTACACCTTTCTTTCTAATGCTATATTCCTCTCTTGGTAACAAATATGGTGGTTGTTAGCCTATGTATCCAGTCCAGCTGCTACGAGAAACTCCTGTGTGTGCACTGCACACTGTGCAGCGAACTTCGACAACACAGAGACGCACTGAGAGCAGCCGGAGGGGGAGGGGCCGAGGGACGTATTAGAACAACTGGAATGTACCAAGTCCATCAACTATGTAGGGGACAATGTATAGTTGAAACTGGGTATACTAACTTGATGATGTTATTTAGATAAAGAACAAACTAAGCATTTTTAATTACAAAATTCGACAAATTAAAGTTGCATGGCCCCCCTAAAGCCAAAATGAAAAAAATCATGATCCCCCCAAGATCTAAAAAAAATATTTGATGATCCCCCCCCGTTATGGACCATACCAACCGCGCGTTAAAATCGCACACTCCCTTACAAAGGGAAACCTTTTGGATTTTTAAACTTAATTGATTGATTGATTGATTGAAGACTTTATTAGAAGTTTGCATAGGAAAAGGTACAGTTTCATGACGGTACAGTTCACTGGTACAAGGTCTACTAAAAGGAGATCCATGAAAAGACTAAGCTTATTTCCACTGGAAACCATTGAAGTATCTCATATAACATTGAATGACAGACAAATAGAACACAGTACTATGCAGTAGATATGTAAAGAAAAAAAAAGAAAAAGAAAACAGTAAGTCTAAACAAACAGTATATACAAAGAAGGGGCAGGGGAGGGTAGGGTTGAGCTAGGTTAGTTTTTTTTACCAGTTGCGAACGGCTGCTGCCTGTAAGTGGTTTTTCAGGGCAATTTTAAAGGATGCTAGTGATCCACACTCCTTTATGACCTTCGGTAAGGCTTTCCACATTTTGGTGGTATAGCAGAAAAAAGAGTTTGACCCTTTGTTGGTTTTGACTCTGGCTTGAAAGTGATCTGAAGTTTCCAGGCCTCAATGAAAGGAAATGGGGAGAGAGATGGGGAATGACACGTGGCAAAGGTCGTCCGGATCGGGAATCGAACCGGCGACGCCAGCAGGCATCATAGCCTATAGTATGTGGTATGCGCCTTGACCACCAGGCCAGCGAGCGCCCCGTAAGTGATTTTGAGTTATTGTAAAGCGATTATATTGGTGCTTGAGTACTGACACATTGTATATTTGTTTATTTGTTCTTTTCTTTCTTGGGGTTTTAAAGTGGTATTGGGTAGGTTGTTCTGTATAAGTCTACATTTTGTCTTGGTGTTTTAAAGTGGTATTGGGTAGGTTGTTCTGTATAATAAGTCTACATTTTGTCTTGGTGTGGCTCTGGCCTCCCAGTCAACCTGCATTTGAGCTTGTGATGTCATATCCTGTTTCCTATAAAAGCCATGTTTGTTCAGTTTTTTGTTTAGTCACCCTGAAGAAGGCATTTTGTGCCGCAACGCGTAGGTGATTTTTTTTTATTCTTGCCATGCATTAGCCCTAAAATAAAGGCTTTTTAACTGTCCCTCAAGAGTGCCCTGATCTAACTTTTTACACCTAAACATCAGTTTGAACAAAAGAGAAGTGGAATAATATCATCATCGCAACACGCTCGGCTCCACAGGACCACAGAAAGCCCCTCTGCACAACTACACCACACAACTCCTGCATGTGAATACATTAACCTTTGGAGATTTCCTGTGCAGACAACGACGCAGCCACCGGTTACGTAACGTTACATTGGATAACGCGGTCGGCCAGTCAAGTCAGTCCTTAATTAAACGGACAGGGGAGCCATCCGTCAACGATGACACACAGAGCCTGCTGTGTCCTTGTTGTTGTTGTGTTGCTCCTGTGTGTGCACTGACACAGAAATACAAGAACCAATCAAAAAGAGCTTAAGAAGATCTCCTCTGTCTGTCTGGCTGGCTGGCAAGGCTACCTGTGTGTGTGTGTGTGTGTGTGTGTGTGCGTGCGTGCGTGCGTGCGTGCGTGCGTGCGTGCGTGCGTGCGGCTTCACCAGTGAGACACATGTGTTGTAACATTTGGAAATCGTTCACCCGTGCCAGTGAAAACTAACCGAGGGCATAACAAAAAATGCCGATTTGCTCAACAGACCGATTAACCAATCAACAAACCTGTTAGTCCATGAACAACACACAAACTGATCGATCAATTCAATGATTGACTGCCCAAAGAACCAAACAAGCAATCAATCGATTCATCTATCGATTAATTGGCAGACCAACAAACAAATCAACCAACGATTTAGTTAACGATTTAGTTAACCAGACAGCCAGCCAGCGGTCTTGCGTAGCCAGACAACAATTCCACAATCTCTGAATGCTATATAGAGTCTGGAACTACAGCTCCCAAAAGCTGAGTAACGGAAGTAGTCACTGCTGCACGGAACTGTAGTCACATTGGAAACATAACAGTAGCACACTAGCACAGACAGAGTCATTATAATGAACTGTAGTCCCATTGGAAACATAACAGTAGCACACTAGCACAGACAGAGTCATTATAATGAACTGTAGTCCCATTGGAAACATAACAGTAGCACACTAGCACAGACAGTCATTATAATGAACTGTAGTCCCATTGGAAACACAACAGAAGCACACTAGCGCAGACAGAGTCATTCGAGCAGCATATTCTTGTTGTGCGTGCATAGTTTAACATTTGAAAACATCATGGAAGTAACACCAACAACACCATAGAAAGATGAAATAACGCCCTAAAGAAATATTGAAAGAAAACATAACGCTTCCAGTAGGACATGTTATCGCTACTGCACCAAGGGAGCGGTGCGTCACGTCTCCCAGACGGTATGCTGGGAGCATTTGCAAATTCAGTCAACAGTCTGGCCACGCAAGACTAGCCAGCCAGGCAATCAATCAATCAAGCATCAATCAAACAAACAATCTTTAATCCAACCATGAACAAAGTCAGATCTCCCACCCCGAGGACCCCCACCCCGAGGACCCCCACCCCGAGGACACTCACCCAGGACCCCCAGCCTGTAGTTGATGGTGATGACGATGACGTTTCCGTAGCTGGCCAGGATGCTGCCGTCGATCATGTTCCCTGTTCCCTCCATGTAGGATCCTCCATGGATGTACACCATGACCGGCTTCAGACCGTTCTCATCATGGATGTCTGTGAAACATACAACATGTTATTAAACCATGGATGTACACCATGACAGGCTTCAGACCGTTCTCATCATGGATGTCTGGAAGACATAACATCACAACATCATGTTATTAAACCATAAGACACAACATGTTATTAAACCATGATGTCTGGGATTCGAACCGCCAACCTGCTCTACCTCCTGAGCCATGGCCTCCAATGTATGTGGGTCCAAGTGGTTAAACAGACTGTGATGCTATGTTACTCAGTTTAGCTGGGGACCCCCTGGAACCCCACCAAGCACCCCTGGGGGGTCCCCCGGACCCCACATTGAGAGTCACCACCGTAGTCAACGGACGGAGCTCGTGCTGTCTCAGGAACAATACAAATTTAATAAAAGTGGGGAAAAAGTATGATGATATTATTTTAATAAATAATGTCCTCTGGTAGAAAAGGGTGGAATCAATTCTCCGCGGCTGTCTGCGGTGTCTTACGTGCGGTGCCAGACAACATCATAATTATTTATTACAGTAGAAAACAAGCTCTCGGAAACAAACATCAAACAGCCGACGCCGAGAGCAAAGTCCACGACGGCTCCGAGCGACGACGTGATGATTATTATATTTCAGGAATGGATATTATCGTCGCTGTCGGGCAGAAACCTTGTTTCTCCTGGTTTCAAATTAGACAAACGAGACTGTCGCACAAGACTAGCGAAAACAGCCGATCTACAAGCACACAACGCCTCGCGGCGCGAGGCGTTGTGTGCTTGTAGTTCGCCTATTTTCACTATCTATGGTTTTTTTAAATGATAAATACGAAACGAACGGTTTTGGACGTACAAGGTTTCCACCCGACAACAACGGTACACAGCTGTCTGTGAAGTCTTCTGAGACACCATTCAAAGCCCAGCATGTCGAACCGGAATACTTATTCTGTTTATTATTTTATTATCGTCTTATGATATTATTAGTGATGAGTTCAATCCACACATAGTAGCCTCCCTACAGCCAGTAGCACAAGAGAAAACAACTAGAAAACACTGTTTGCCTTGACTTAAGGCAATACTTTCAATTAAATGTCGTTTAGTGAGTTATTGCGACCGAAGGTCGCATTATACCCTGAGAAATCTCGTAGCTTGTCTGACTGTCGGTACAGGAAGTGATGTCACGTGATGTTAGTCACAGGGATGTGTTACAGAATGACTCATATACGGGCATAAAAAGGATGTCACGTGACATCACTTCCTGACTGTACTGACAGTCAGACAAGCTACGAGATTTCATAAGGTATAAAAGTCCATATATGTGTGACGGAGAGAGTTGCAGCCCCAGCCTTGAAGCCTCAAAAGTCTAGTATCTCCCCCGGACCACAGAGATGTCTCTTTGGTCTAGTGGTTAAGATATTGGACTTTCGCGTGGGAGACCCGGGTTCGAACCCGGGTGGGGAGGTTCGGATCACCTCCGTTACATTGGTGCCGTGACCCGGATTCGGGCTTCCCCGTAGGAGGAGGTCAAAGGGGGGTGAGTGTGACGGAGAGAGTTGCAGCCCCAGCCTTGAAGCCTCAAAAGTCTAGTATCTCCCCCGGACCACAGAGATGTCTCTTTGGTCTAGTGGTTAAGATATTGGACTTTCGCGTGGGAGACCCGGGTTCGAACCCGGGTGGGGAGGTTCGGATCACCTCCGTTACATATGGTCATTCCCAGAAAAAGAAAAAAACCTTTTATGCCCATACATGGGAGATTTCTGATGTCATAAATCCCAGGCCGAAAATGAGAATGTTAGGGTACCCCCTTATGCCCATATATGGAGATCCACAGGCATCAAACCAAGGCCCTAACTCACCAAGGCCCTGCTTGGCATTACTAGTTAACGTACGTTTTATGCCCATATATTGATATTCCTATCTTGTCAATATTAAGGACATTATTAAGGATAATTATTATGTTAACAATATTAAATATGGGAATGCCCATATTTGGTAATATCCATATATGGGCATGTTTTGACATAACATAAATATCATGAAGGGGTCTCCATATATGAGTAAAGCCCTTTGCACACAGGACAGTTGCGTTTTTTTCGTTTGCTGCATGAATAAAACGCATTGGATTTGGTGTGCAAGGCTGTGTGGAATCGGCGCTGCGGATCCAAAAAGGAGTCATACAAGGAGTGATGAGTTTTTCACCGCATGCGACAAGACGCACAAATCAAACTGGGTTCGATCGAGAAAAAAACGCACGGCGGCAGCCACTCGTCGCACGGCTAATTCGGATCCGGTGTGCATGAGGTCATAGAGAATAATTGTTTTCTTTTCAAAAAATTATATTGTCCGTTTTATCCGTGCGGTTAAACGCGCCTGTGTGCAAAGGGCTTAACTGGTCCCATATACATCACTGGCCAGATGGCCAAGAATTGGCGAGGTCGCAAGACTGGTGCCTTGTATAGTGATAGCAACACCTTTGCTATACAGTACATATTAATTAAACTGTTACATGACATTTGATCGTCAATCTTAACAAAACTTAGATTTAAAACTATAACTTCACTTGTAACTTCTTGTAACTTGTAACTTGAGCCAAAAATGACCCAAAAAGTATCTCAGTTACTTGATGAGTTACAGAAATATGAATGTAACTCAGTTACCAGCAATGCCTATCTGTAAAAATAATAGAAAAACTATTTAGGCATTTAGCAGACGCTCTTATCCAGAGCGACTTACCACAGCATTTTGACAGCCACGTCATAAACACAGTAAGAACATTTAGTTTCACAGACATATAATATTGCCACATTAAAGTTGTAGTGCAGAAAGTTGGTGTTTTCTTTGTGAACATTTAGTTTAGTGTTTTATCTGAAGTCACAGAGGGAAGGAGGTGACCTGCAGGGTAGCAGGCGTTCCAGAACCACCAGCACCGCTGAGGACACTCAAGGACTTTACTTTCTCTTTCTCTCCTGTTAGGAAGCTGTTTCTGTTTCTGTTTCTGTGCAGCTGTCCTGTCCTGTCCTGTCCTGTCCTGTCCTGTCCTGTCCTGTCCTGTCCTGTCCTGTCCTGTCCTGTCCTGTCCGGTGTGCCCTGTGCTCTGGGCCGCTGCTGCACTGCAGCATGTGTTGATTCCTTCCCCTAAAACAGGGGTCCTCAACAGGGGGTCCGGGACCCCTAGGGGGTCCTCAGAGTTACTACAGGGGGGGCGCTAAATCCTTGTGTGATTGGATGTTTCGGTAGCACTTTACAATAATGACCTGTTATAAATCATTTATAAACATTTATAAGCAGTTTGTAGATGAGTAATAAACATGAGCAAACTATGAACAAATGTTTACCTAAACATTTATAACTGTTTTAAACATCATTTACATGTTATTAGTAAGGTATTAATAGGTAGTAAACTGATCATGAATAAACCATTTATATACATTCGTAAATGATTAATAAATCATTTGTAACTAAAATTATGCATCATTTATATGCTATTTTTAGATATCATTTACAAGCTATCTATATACCTTGTAAAACATTCCTAATATATCTATAAATCATTAGTATATTATGTTATCAAGAGCCCTAATGTAAAGTGAAGACTAGGTCGCAAGTTCCTATGAAAAACTCCACCGGCTGTCTGTCAGTCCCTCCGTCAGTATGTCCGTCACGTCACGGCACATCACGTTACGTCACATCACGTCACGTCACACTTTTGGCCCTACTTCTATCTCCGGCACTGTTACCCCTATCCATGCCAAACGTTGCACACACACTCCTTGGCTGTCTGTTAATGTGGCCTCCGTGTTTGTTCATGGTTAACATATGCTTTGTAAAACATTCCTTAAATATCTATAAATCATCAGTAGATGTATCAAGAGCCCTAATGTAAAGTGAAGACTATTCATTAGTTACGAATGTCTGTTAAATATGAACAAACATGGAGGCCACATTAACAGACAGTTGACTGCCAAACCACAACCTCCACCCCTCATTTCTCACATGGCCCTCTACTAGCGCCACCATGAGGCCAATTCTTGCAACACACATTTTTGGACACTGCTCCTACAGATTTGGGCCTAAAATCACACAAAGCTAAAGTCATGTCATCAACATGGATCTGTCCCATTTCCCATATTCCCTCCTGATTGGCTACGACTGCCTTCTAAAGTTTGTGTATGCGATGTGACGGTGGCTTATCTCCCTATTAGGGAGTCTTACTGGTAAATAATGAATAGTCTTCACTTTACATTAGGGCTCTTGATAACATCTACTGATGATTTATAGATATTTAAGGAATGTTTTACAAAGCATATGTTAACCATGAACAAACTCTGAGGCCACATTAACAGACAGCCAAGGAGTGTGTGTGCAAAGTTTGGCATGGATAGGGGCAACGGTGCCAGAGATTAGAGTAGGACCAAAAGTGTGACGTGACGGACAGACTGACAGAGGGACTGACAAACAGCCGGTGGAGGTTTTCATAGTAACTTGCGATCTAGTCTTCACTTTACATTAGGGCTCTTGATAACATCTACTAATGATATATAGATATATTAGGAATGTTATAGATAGCTTGTAAATGATTAATTAGTTACTTATCTACAAAAAGCATATAAATAACACATAATATTTAGTTACAAATGATTTATTAATCATTTATGAATGTGTATAAATGGCTTATTCATGATTAGTTTACTACTTACTAATACCTTACTAATAACATGTAAATGATGTTTAAAACAGTTATAAATGTTTAGGTAAACATTTGTTCATAGTTTGTTCATGTTTATTACTCATCTACAAACTGCTTATAAATGTTTATAAATGATTTATAACAGGTCATTATTGTAAAGTGCAAACAACTTGAACCCTCGCATCCATATTCCGAGGAGAACTTTTGCCAAAAATAGCAGATCTACAAGCTCTCAACGCCTCGCTGTGTGAGGCGTTGAGAGCTTGTAGATCTGCTATTTTTGGCAAATAGGTTTGGTGTGTAGAGGTAAAAATGAGCAGACCAAGTACAGAGTGAAAGGTCAAGTTTACTAAGTATCGACGATTTAAGATTTTAAGTGGTTAAGTGTCAAACAAGTCTATGAATCTATCTATGAAATCCAAGAGAATCTCCATCACACATTTATACAATATGTAGAGGGGGTCCCTGCTTCATCTCTCTCTCAGCTAGGGGTCCTTGGCCTGGAAACATTGAATTACATTGTAATTCTTCTTCTATTCCAACTTTCTTTTATGCCCGTGCAATTTTTTGAAAACTTGAGTTCCGAACCCACTTTTTTATTCTTTGGATTATAGCCAATCTATTTTGAGCTTGTAGATCTGCTACTTAAAAAAATAAGAAAACTTTGACACATTTCGGAAAATCTGAAATCTGAGAACATCAGAATAATATTCTGATGCAGATACTGAGTGCTTCTCCGAGTAACATATTGAACACAGTCCTGTTTCACTTGTCACAGCATGTGTTTTATAGTTTGGCACACATAGACATGTCCTCTCCAGACCATGAATGCAGTTTTTACTATGGTGAAAGAAATGCCCTCTTTCCATGCCATACCGGAAGGCAGCATTCAAGAGAATTGCCTTGTCCAAACTCTCCTGAACTTGAATGCAGCATCTTATGTTGAAAGAATCGCCCTCTCTGTGTAGAACTTGATTATGCTTAGTTCAGTGTGGGATCAAGCACCGAAAATAGCCAACCTCCAAGCTCACAGCACGTTGCGCTGCGACGTGTTGTGAGCTTGGAGGTCTGCTATTTTCGATATTTCCACCAAAAGGCCCTTAAAAATGTTCAGCCCCTGCCTCTCTAACATTCTCTGCACGTCCCCTGGTGACATTGATACCTTGATGTCAGTAAAGAACTTCCACTGAAGTACACTTTGCACCAGCAGTGAGCTGGGAGATGTTCTGTTGGGTCTTAATATATCTTTCATGAGCTGCAGCTTGCCTCTCGCCACCACGCCGCCGTATGGGAGGTCTGTGCCGGGTTCTGCTCCCATATGAGCCCACGACCTTCTGGATCTCTTTCAAACTTTAGTTTTTAGGGTTGCTACTACACAGTGCACCAGCTACTACTACTTCTCCTTCCTCTACCTACTGGGAATACGCATGCAAAAACTGGCACTCTGTGTTCATGATTTGAGGCATTCTGTTCAAAAGGGAGCACTAGACTCCTGCAAACTTTGGAAGCCTGCAAAAAATGCCCTGATCTAATTAAGAAAGAAATGCTTACCCCTTTGGCAAAAATAATACATCTAGCCTAAATTGTCTCATATCAAGCAAATAAATCTGCCAATGGGGTAAGCATTTTTTTTTTCTTGCTTAAAACTAGAGCAACACATTTCTTCAAATGAGAACTGAGAAGCCCAAAAATAAGACTAATGTGCTACTAACAAGGATTTCTTCTTGAACATCTGTTTGTGCAGGATATGGCCATGCAGGAGGATGGAATATGGGAAATCTGAAAGACCAGTTTTATTTAACGACTATTAGTCGGGGGCGTTAGGGAGACATGGCCATTTTGCGCTATATTAGTCTAAAAGCGCCAAATTTTGCACAGATGTAGCCCAGGGCATGCTCTAATGATTTAGCTAGGGCGCCCGAGTCGGCGACCTTCGGGGTCGCCACAGCGGCCAAATCAAGTTGGGCTCCCATCGACTTTCTATACAGGAGGAAAAGCCTAATACTGTCCAAAAATAAAATAATAAAATAAAATCATGCTCTGGCTCTGGCACAGTGCCCAACAATCCCCGTTTGGGGACCCAGCTCAGTGGACGGTGACGATATATATATATATATATATATACACTGTAATACCCTTCTGTGATTGGTGCTTCTCAACGACTCTGTATCCTTGACTCTCTTTGCTTGGAATGAAACGAACCAGCAGACTGAAAAGACAGCATGTTCATTCTCACTTTGCTTTGTTAAGTTGCTGCAACCAAATCGCCCTTGGGAAATGAATGAAAGGCTAAGTCAAGTTGACCTGCCGCAGACAGCAGCTGTTTTGTCCCCAAATGTTCCAATATTTATTCTGTAGCGTCGCGCCGCACAAAGGCAGCACGGGACGGAGGCCACGCAATTAATTAGGCGGCTCGCTAAGGTCGAGTCTTTCACCTTAATTAATTAAGCCTGGCCACAGCAAAGGAGTTGGAATGTACTTTTATTATTATTATATACATTTTTTCTCTGGGCCATCCGCCAATTACAACATCAGATGGCATCAGATGCAGATGACATTAGATGGCGACTTCAAATACTTGGGTGCCAGGATGAACTCCACAGAACAGGACCTTAAGGTCAGGAAGGCACTAGCGTGGAGGGCCCTGAACGGCATGTAAAGAGTGTGGTGCTTGAATCTCCCCCGACACATAAAGCTGAGCCTATTCCACGCCACTGTGGAGTCTGTCCTCCTGTATGGCTGTGAAAGCTGGACCCTGACACCCACCCTGCAGAAGTCCCTGGATGGGTGCTACACCAGAATGCTACCAGCTGTTCTGAATGTGGACCAGAACATCCACATTACCAACAAGGACCTGTACAGACAACTGCCGAGGCTCAGCAAGAAGGTAGCAGCTAGGAGGATGAAGCTGGCCGGCCACTGCCACAGACATCGGGAGCTCCCGGCCAGCAGGCTGGTCCTGTGGGAACCAAGGCGCGGGCATCGATCGCGAGGACGTTCCGCGTTAACGTATGTGGACGTCCTAAAGAAGGATCGATCGCGAGGACGTTCTGCGTTAACGTATGTGGACGTCCTGAAAAGGATGCGGGAGCTGAAAGCTCTTCGGAGCTGGCCGGTGTATGGAGAATCGGAAAGATTGGAGACTCCGATGGAAGCTCGTCTGAGAACGACCGAGAGAGAGATATGGAACGAATAAATTACTGAATGAAATATCTATTTAACGATCTTCAGAATTGAGAACACTATAAGGTCTCAGAGGCAGGTCATGTTCTACATGCCCAAAGGTCATCATGCCCACTTGCCCGAAAAGTAAATCGTCCATTATAAAATGATAGGTACGATTTTAATTACCGCTCAATACTTATTTATTTGCTTGCCTGGGGCTGTGCAAATCCAAATACCAGACTAGAAGCAGTGCTCTTCCGAGCCTATTATACAATAGGTGCTACTGTATAATAGGCCAATGTAAAAAGGGTGGCATGTGTTCTTCGCCAATCTTAGACCTTTCATGGCAGTCGGACGCTGCATGCATGATATGAGGCATTGTGTTCCAAAAATGTGTTTTGCTAAAGTCTACCTGCTGGTGGCGCTATAACAGGCCAATTTGAAAAGGGTAGCATTTGTTCCTTGACGTAGTGGGAATATGTGTGGCAAATTTCACGGTAATCCACAAGCTGCATTGATGATTTGAGGAATTTTGTTCAAAAACTGAGCAATCCTGCAAACTTTGGAAGCCAATATTAGCCAATTATAGGATGGAATATTAAATATCTGACGGAACGGTCTTGATCACATGACTATAGAGATACTGTGTACTGATTTGCATGATTGGTGGAGAAAATCTGATGGAGTAATAGCAAAGAATGTGTTTTACATAAGTTGTCCTCCTGGTGGCGCTATAAAAGGCAATGTTTTAGGGGGATCACGGCACCCCACATCTTTAAACAGCACGTCACAATGCAATTGTCTGCAAGGCACTGTGACGTGTTTTAACCCTTTCCAAGCCACGGGGAGCCACTTAATATTAATTAATTTACCGGACATCTGAGCAAGGAGTCTCAGCCGCGCCGTCTTTTACCGTACTTTGTCATTAAAAACGAAATAAATGATTTTTATCCGAAAATCGGCGATAGTCTAACCTTCACTAGTCACCGCTCGTCCATCGATAGAGCATGGCTCGTCTGACATGAAGCAGAAGTGACGTCAGGTCCTTTCCCTGTAATATGTTCCCAGCTGCCGTCCATTTTCTGTTTAGACGTTAGTACTCGCATAGCTGCAGTGCTGGGGGCTAAGCTAGCGAAAATGTTCATATCTACTCTAGAGTCATACTTGGATTATTTCAGCAGACATTTACGTGAACGGATCGCGCACGCGAAACGCACGGGGAGACGATGCGTCGGCCGAAACCCCCACTCTAAGCCAATGCAGATGGAGGAATTCCGCTGGGGACTGTGGTGAGAATACAACGGGGATCGCCTGATGGTTATGGGGGATGAAGACCACGTGTTATAGCGCTGAAGGTCTTGTAAAATGAATGCGGTTCAGATCATAATATAATAATAGAAATTTCACGGCTAATCTACCAACTAGCCATTCTATTTCGGCTGGCGAAGTGTTAAGCTTGTAAAGTATAAAAACAAGTCTATGTTGTTTAATCCATTCATTGATCTATCATTGAAGAAAAAAACCCAACTGACAGATTAATCCCCACCAAGGATATAATCAACGGCTGCATTGTGCGCTTTTTGATTAAAAAGTGGAGCGGTGTGCAATTTGACACAAAAACAAGGACATCACAGGGAAAAAAAAGGGATCCAGCCTATGGATTAAACGATAATCATCCAACATCGAGCCAAGTATGGCACTTGACATTGTAATTATCAGGCTTTAAGTGGAACAAGGCAACAGCAGCAGTGTTATGCAGATAACAGAGAGAAAAAAACGAACAACGGGTCAATCTAATTATTAGACTGACCTTTTCAGTTTTCTCACCTCACCGCAAAATCAATTTGCTTGTGATTAGTGCTTTACCCCTGATGGAGGAGCAGAGCACATGGCCGGGGGGGGGGGGGGGGGGGGGTGATACATAATGGATAGGGCCATGTTAAAGAGGCGGTGCCATAGTTTTGTACTTTTTCTGGTTTTCATGTGTCTAGGAGGTTGACAGTAGTTCATTAGACTCCCTGGTGTGGTTTTTATGAGCAATTATGTATTTCCTTTCTATTTGGGGTTTAGCTGTAGGCTGCAACCTGCTGGGTCAAACGTGCCGGTCCAAAAACACACATACTTATTACATCACAGAATCAACCCCTCCGCTAATTACCATTCACCCAACATACGTGGGTGTGGCTAACTTCAGCTGGGTCACCACCCACCATGACAACCACACATACCAATGAACTGGTGGGTGTGGCCACATAAAAACATAATTTTAACTCTTTCTGTACACTTTTTTGGAAAAAATCTTCCTCCTAGTATAATCATAATAGTAGATAATCATGTTTTAGGGGGGGGGGGGGGGATCATGGCACCACCTCTTTAACACATGCCTTTGACAGTCCTCACCATCATTTAAAGGGTTAATATCATGGTGCCGTTGACAGCGCTCACCGTCACTGTTACTGTAAATACAGTAAAAGTATTATTGCGACCGAAGGTCGCATATACTCTGAAAAACCGTGTCACTTGAGTGTCCTTCCTTCCGTATCCTCGTGACCGTCCGTATCCTCTGTGATGTCAGTGTGATGTCAGCGAGTTGTGACATCACCTCCTGTACAGGGCGGCTACACGAAATGTGGATAACACTATATATGGAGATAGTCCAGTCCATCATGTCATATGGGACTACCGTCATAGAAAGTAGCCATTGTTAGGCCGGAGTCATTGGCTGTCTAAACATGGAGATGTGGATAACACTATATATGGAGATAGTCTAGTCCAATATGTCATATGGGACTACCGTCATAGACAGTAGCCATTGTTAATCCGGAGTCAATGGCTGACTGTCTGTACAGGAAGTGATGTCACATGACATACTTTTTATGCCCATATATGAGTCCTAACATGGAGATGTGGATAACACTATATATGGAGATAGTCCAGTCCATCATGTCATATGGGACTACCGTCATAGAAAGTAGCCATTGTTAGGCCGGAGTCATTGGCTGTCTAAACATGGAGATGTGGATAACACTATATATGGAGATAGTCTAGTCCAATATGTCATATGGAACTACCGTCATAGACAGTAGCTATTGTTAGGTCGGAGTCAATGGCTGTCTGTCTGACTGTCTGTACAGGAAGTGATGTCACATGACATACTTTTTATGCCCATATATGAGTCCTTCTGTACCATATCTCCATGTTTAGGCAAACTCCACACAGAAAGGCCCTATCGCCAACCCTTACTAAGTAGCATACATTTACAACATACCTTCTCCAAAAACATCAATATTGAACTCCATATGTATATGGATACATACATGTATTTTTATTAATAAAGGATAAAATAAAATTAAAATGCCATAGATGGGCATTCCCAAAAGCAAAATCCCTTTATGCCCATATATGGGGATTTCTGATGTCATCAATCTCTGGCCCTAACTAGCTCAAAAGCCTGCTTTACTCTGATTTACACCCTACCTTTCCAGATGATGACCTATTGGGTACACACTTATGTCCAAATATAGAAATCCCAAGGCATCAAACCCAAGCTTGGCTTTACTAATTAACATACGTTTTATGCCCATATATGGAGATCCCTGTCCCAATGTTATCAATATTAAGGACATATCTGGAAATGCCCATATTTGGTAATGTCCACATATGGGCATGTTTTGACATAACATAGTCAGGGCCCTATCGCTCACACCCTAGGTTGGGTTGGCGTGTTCTCCCCGTGTCTCCTAGGGTTGATATCCTCACAAAATTGGTGCAAGTCAATGGCAGCGTTTCCAGAATATCAACAATACCAAGGGCCACCAGGACCGTAGGGCTGTGGACAAGGACTTGCAGCGCATGAACGCCGCACTGGAGCGTGAAAACCAACAGGCCTGATGGAAAGTCAGAGAAACGCTGTGGTTGGCCAGATTGTCAAGAATTGGCGTCACCCTGAGGTCGCATTCCACCCTTGGGTGTCTTACTAGTTACTTACTGTACATCGCTCCGGTCCCGCCCGCATCGGTAATGTCCGCGATTTGTTTACAACGCACGTTGGGCGTGCACGCGAAGTGAACGTCCTCCATAGTAAATCCATTGAGAGGCCCATAAAGAGACTTCATTTACTCAAAAAGAGACATTTTGATCCAAAGGGTGGCCTGTTTACAGACATAAACTGCACTCGACTGGGCGCAGCCATGTTTCTTTTCTGGGCCCACACTGTCATGTGACTAGATGACGTAAACGTTGAAGTCAAGTGATAATCCATCTGCGCAAAAACAACCCCGCCC
Source organism: Nannobrachium achirus (assembly GCF_963921795.1). Classification (NCBI taxonomy): domain Eukaryota; kingdom Metazoa; phylum Chordata; class Actinopteri; order Myctophiformes; family Myctophidae; genus Nannobrachium; species Nannobrachium achirus. The sequence goes on along the minus strand of NC_137831.1, from coordinate 2,469,575 downwards.
GGCCCTTCAAAATAATAGCGGCGGCCTATAGAGGAAGCGGCGCGGCACCAAGCATCCCTTCAAAGTAAGAGGCAGCAGAAGTGTTAAGAGGGAGAGAGGGTGTGTTCGGGAAAACCAAAAATAATAATTAAAAACAACACTTCACGAGGGGTCGAGTTTAGTCCCCCCCCCGAACCGGGGACGACAACCAATATTTGGGTCTGGCCAGTGCCGAACGGAAATTAGTTAGGCTCGAGTGTGAATGGACCCTAAGCCCCCATGCACGCAGTGAATCCTTGTACCCAGGGCCCAGAATGTGGTGTGACACCCCTGCCTACTCTCCTCTCTTCTCCACAACGTGCTTCATCTGTACCCTCTGCTATAATCTGCTGGGAGGAAACGCTGTAATTAGGAGCAATGAATACCTTGTTTGCCAGGCTCTCTGCAGTTCCGTGATTAAGCTGGGTGATTAGAACATGTGTAGGTGGTGATTATGAATTAAGAGTGGAGAGGAGAGGAGAGGAGAGGAGAGGAGAGGAGAGGAGAGGAGAGGAGGCCTTTAGAATAAGTGGAGAGGAGAGGAGAGGCCTTTAGAATATAAGCCAAGACGGAAAAGGGAAGATATAATTGCTCCCAACAACTGGCAAACGAAAAAAAGGAGAAAAAAGAACTAATATCATCCGGCGGGCAGCTGTGTTCTCATACTAGCGACTTTAAGCAATGGACGGCTACGGCAGATGGTGCTCAGCGCTCGATGTATAAACCTGCTAGCCTAGCCAGCTAGACATCCCAACCCATGTTAAAACAAGGAGGGAATGGTCTAGAGTCGTGCACTAGCTCTTCAAATTGGGCACACCCATTAGCTCCAGAAAAGGAGCTAGCCCCTGATTGGCTAGTTACAAAGTAAGGCAGACTTTGTCTCTCTGGCAGCATGTCTCATGTGAGCACATCTCATTCTCCATGCAGCAACAGAACAGACAACATGGGTCTTTCTGCATACTGAGGGCTCCTGTGGGTTGCATTCCTGGAATGTCCCCTGCTGTGTTTAGCTGATAGTTTGGGTATACTGTAAACAATGACAGTGACTCCCCCCCTCCCCAGCTCCCCTCCACCCCTAGTTTTTGTTACCTCCCCCCAATGAATTTCTTCAGAATGGGAGAACCTCCAGACTAGATACTGCAGTTAGTTAGCTAGATGCATTATCTTCTGAATGGGAGAACCTCCAGACTAGATACTGCAGTTAGTTAGCTAGATGCATTATCTTCTGAATGGGAGAACCTCCAGACTAGATACTGCAGTTAGTTAGCTAGATGCATTATCTTCTGAATGGGAGAACCTCCAGACTAGATACTGCAGTTAGTTAGCTAGGTGCATTATCTTCTGAATGGGAGAACCTCCAGACTAGATACTGCAGTTAGTTAGCTAGATGCATTATCTTCAGAATGGGAGAACCTCCAGACTAGATACTGCAGTTAGTTAGCTAGATGCATTATCTTCTGAATGGGAGAACCTTCAGACTAGATACTGCAGTTAGTTAGCTAGATGCATTATCTTCTGAATGGGAGAACCTTCAGACTAGATACTGCAGTTAGTTAGCTAGATGCATTATCTTCTGAATGGGAGAACCTCCAGACTAGATACTGCAGTTAGTTAGCTAGATGCATTATCTTCTGAATGGGAGAACCTCCAGACTAGATACTGCAGTTAGTTAGCTAGATGCATTAGTATCTAGGCTGGCCCCAGGCTATAAACCTGCCGCCGTCGCTCCAATGGCAGAAGCTACACCGCCTGCTGCGTGTACGCGTCGCCATGGGAACCAAAGAGTTCAGTAAAAGGGTGGGACCCCGCCGCCGACGGCTCTTTGCTTAACGATTTCGACCAATACAGCGATTGCGTCATAGCAGCCGTATACTCCGCCTGGCGTTGTCGTCCTGAAAATCGTCGAGCTTAAAGTCACTACTGTCTCTCGTTGACTGCCAGATGGAGTCTACTTCAAGGGTCTTCAACAGGGGGTCCTCAGAGTTACTACAGGGGGTCCTCCAAATCTTTGTGTGATAGAAACCTTTTTTATATTAACCACTTGAAACCTATTGTCCATATTCTGAGAACTTTAGCCAAAAATAATTCTCCATGTATGGGCATAAAAGGGATTGTATGTTGTGATGTCATGTGAACCACTCTAACAGAATCCCTTTTATGCCCATACATGGAGATCCCTGATGTCATCAATATTAAGCCGATATCTAACTTCATATGGGAATGCCATATCTGTGTGGCTGGTTCAGACAGTGATCTCCATGTATGGGCATAAAAGGGATGTACCATATATATGGTATATATGGGTACCAGGGGTCTCCATATATGGGTAACTGGTAGATAGATATCACTGGCCAGATGGCCAAGAATTGGCGCAACCTCGCCCTTTAGGGCGAGGCTGCATGTCGCCCTGAGGCGTCTTACTAGTATAGTTTTAATGTGTTTTTCTGCTTTAGGTCCACTGCCTGCCTAACCCAGATAATGAATAGCATATCCATGCATGCACACTGCACAGTACACATAGATTAAAGACATTAAATGCCTTATTTCCATTTTCCAACAATGGTTTTATTGAGATAACCTGCTTACAGATGGTCTGATTTTTTGCATGTTGATACCTTGATATAGGTACATTTTTGATATATTGCCCAACAGCCTTAATTCAAATACATTTTGTGGACCAAAATCCGATCTAGGAGCTGACACGTAGAAGCTGGTAGCTCGGGCGGATTCTGGGCTCACGACACAGGCACACAAATCAGGCATGACTCTTAATCCCAACCTAAACC
>NC_137831.1:2454342-2466571 GCF_963921795.1 Nannobrachium achirus | reverse complement strand
AGGGGGTTTAACCCATTTAGACTGGGGAACGCATTATTACTGTTGTGCTTTAACTATTGAAAAATTGCAGATATACAAGCTCACCGAGTGCCACGCTGCGAGCTTGTAGATGTGCTATTTTTGAAAAATCTTGAACATTTGAAGTCTTTGAATATGTCAAATCCTTCTATGTTTTTTTGACTATGTTTCCGTGTCAGTGGTGCTCAAACTTGTTCATGTAAAGGACCCCCAAAATTATATGTATTTGGCCACGGACCCCCATCTCAAAATATTCAGTTCCAGGGACCCCCCAGAAGCAAAATTTTTGTTACAATTGTTCGCTTGAAAAAATACATAATTCAAAGATTGGTAGCACTTTACAATAATGACCTGTTATAAAGCATTTATAAACATTTATAACACATTAATAAGCAACTTGTAGATGAGTAATAATGAATGAACAAGCGGTTAATACATGTTTATTTAAACATTTATAACTATATTTAATAATCATTTATAAATTGTTAGTAACTAGTGAACTATTCATGAATAAGCCATTTGTAAACAATTATAAATATATTTTAAATCATTTGTAACCAAAGTTATTTAGTATTTATAAGCTATTTAGAGATAAATAACTAATCATTTACAAGCTATTCATATACATTTGTAAATGTTTAGTAAAACATTTATAACCCTTTTTATGCCTTTGTAAATGATTATTAAAACATTAATAACACAGTTATAAGTTATTTGTAGATAAGGAACTAATCATAGACAAGCTATTTATATACTAATTCATTATTTACAACTGTCTATTTATTTGGCCTCCATTTTTGTTCATGTTTAACAAATGCTTTGTAAAGCATTCCTAAATTATCTATAAATCATTGCTAGATGTTATCAAGAGCCCTAATGTAAAGTGAAGACACTTCATAATCTACAACTGTCTGTTAACGTGGTCTTCACTTTACACTACCAATGATTTATAGATATTTTAGGAATGTTTTACAAAGCATTTGTTAAACATGAACTGTCTGTTAACGTGGTCTTCACTTTACACTACCAATGATTTATAGATATTTTAGGAATGTTTTACAAAGCATTTGTTAAACATGAACAAAAAATGGAGGCCACGTTATTAACAGACAGTTGTAGATTATGAAGTGTCTTCACTTTACATTAGGGCTCTTGATATCATCTACCAATGATTTATAGATATTTTAGGAATGTTTTACAAAGCATTTGTTAAACATGAACAAAAATGGAGGCCACATTATTAACAGACAGTTGTAGATTATGAAGTGTCTTCACTTTACATTAGGGCTCTTGATAACATCTAGCAATGATTTATAGATAATTTAGGAATGCTTTACAAAGCATTTGTTAAACATGAACAAAAATGGAGGCCACATAAATAGACAGTTGTAAATAATGAATTAGTATATAAATAGCTTGTCTATGATAGTTTCTTATCTACAAATAACTTATAACTGTGTTATTAATGTTTAATAATCATTTACAAAGGCATAAAAAGGGTTATAAATGTTTTACTAAACATTTACCAATGTATATGAATAGCTTGTAAATGATTAGTTATTTATCTCTAAATAGCTTATAAATACTAAATAACTTTGGTTACAAATGATTTAAAATATATTTATAATTGTTTATAAATGGCTTATTCATGAATAGTTCACTAGTTACTAACAATTTATAAAATGATTATTAAATATAGTTATAATGTTTAAATAAACATGTATTAACCGCTTGTTCATTCATTATTACTCATCTACAAGTTGCTTATTAATGTGTTATAAATGTTTATAAATGCTTTATAACAGGTCATTATTGTAAAGTGCTACCCAAAGGTTTGCACACATTTTCATGACTTTTCAAAAATAGCAGATCTACAAGCTCGCAGCTCGAGCTTGTTTATCTGCTATTTTTCAATAGCTAAAGTATAAAATAATTAAGGCCCCTCTTCCACCTTGGGCCCTGGTGACTCAGTCCCACTCCCCCCTTGTGACGCCCCTGCCTGGCCGCCTTGCCTTGGCGCTCGCTGGAGACTGGAAGCCCTCGTTTCTCTGGAACCCGCCGAGCCGGGGCACGCATGGCACGCATGGCATGCTGCGGGCGGGCAGGGGAGGCGGGGCACGCATGGCACGCATGGCACGCATGGCACGCATGGCATGCTGCGGGCGGGCAGGATGGGCAGCGGAGGATGAAGTGCTTGAATTCATTTTTATTTTATTTTCATGAGAGTACTGTAAAAGGAGCATTAATATACCACAATATAAAAATACTCTGTTTTGAGTTGTTTCTTTTTAAAGGCGGTTTAGAAATTGAAACAAACTAGACATAAATGTATTTTTTTTATATGTTTTTATCTACAAGCTCACAATGTATTTGCAATCATGTTGATTGGCTATTTTCAACTAGCTGTCCTTAATAGCACTTAAGAAGGTATGGTTTAATGTATGTATTTTACTTGGTAGGCAGATTCAGATTATGATTGATTTAATCATCTAAATCTGCCAACTAACTATTAACTAAAGCAGACAAATAATTGAGTACCTGTCCATATTTTAAAATATATATAGATATTTTCTTTGGTTTACCAGACTGTAAACCCACAAACTAGATAATCTCTTAAAATCTTAGTGCACTCCCCCCTCATTTTTATTTTATTTATTTTTTTACTTAACTCATGTATAGTAGGAATTATTAAGAATTATAAGACATAATACTTATGGAATGTGTAAAACAGTATATCTCAACAGTTTGCGGAACAACAGTATTTTCCGTACAAGCAATATTCAGCAGACAAAGGGAGCAGATAACATTAAAACAGACAATTGAACAAAACGGGGTGGGGTGTGGGGGGGGGGGGGGGGTGCATTAACAATTTAACAGATTACAAATGACTAGTTTTGTGGTTTACAGTCTGGTAAATCAAAAATATATCTATATTCAAAAAAAATTAAAATATGGAAATGTGGTTATTTGTCTCAGGTACTCATTGCCACCGTCAGGTCGCAGTTTCTATCAAAACCTCCACCAGCTGTCAGTCTGTCAGTCTGTCAGTCACACAACACACTTTTGCCCTGCTCATATCTCCGCAACCGTTGCCCCGATCCATGCCAAATTTTGCACACACACACTCCTTCCCCGCCAACCCACAACCTCACATCGCCCTCTTCTAGCGCCACCATCAGGCCAATTCTTGCATTTTTGGACACTGCTCCTACAAATGTTGCCCTAAAATCACGCAAATCGGTACACACTTGCTCTACACTCATGTCTTCAACATGGATCTGTCCCATATAGCGCCACCATCAGGACGAACCCTAACCCTACAGATTTTGATCCAGTAAGACTCCCAAGTCTTAGTAAGACTCCCAAGTCTTACTGCTGGTAGTGGTGGGGGAAAAAGTACATAATTTGGCTCCGAGATGTATAGCGGGGTAGAAGTATGGATAGACGGAAATACTCAAAATATACGTAGTTACTTTCCACCGCTGTTGGCGAGGTTGGGGTGGGGTTAGAGTGTGTGTGTGTGTGTGTGTGTGTGTGTGTGTGTGTGTGTGTGTGTGTGTGTGTGTTGGGGGGGGGGGGGGGGTATCATTCTCCATCCTCCGCAGGAAAGAAAAAAGAGATGAAAAACAGAGTGAGAGAGAGAGAGAGGAAAAAAGAAGAAAGAGAGCAGAAAGCAACCTAGGGCGACAGGGTTATTAATCTCCTCCACCGGGCGGTGCAGTGAGTGGGCGCTCGTCTGGGCGGGGGGGGGGGGGGGGGGGGCAGGGGCGTCACAAGGAGGGGGGGGAGTGGGACTGAGTTACCAGGGCCCAAGGTGGAGGGGTCTTAATTATTTTATACTTCAGCTATTGAAAAATAGCAGATATACAAGCTCACAGTGCGGCTGTGAGCTTGTATATCTGCTATTTTTCAATAGTTAAAGCACAAAATGACGCGTAATAATGCGCTCCCAGTCTAAATGGGTTAAACCCCCTCCTCCCCCTATGAAGAACATTCATGGGGGGATTTGGTGCGACACCCCTTGCGTGCAGCGCTCGCTAATGTGTCTGCATCTATAGCCCCCTCCCCTCCCCGCACAGCACACTCCACCTCCCGGACCCCCAACCCACGCATCACCCCTCACCCAAACCGAGCCGAGAGAGAGAGAGAGAGAGAGAGAGAGAGAGAGAGAGAGAGAGAGAGAGAGAGAGAGAGAGAGAGAGAGAGAGAGGGAGAGAGAGAGAGAGAGAGAGAGAGAGAGAGAGAGAGAGAGAGAGAGAGAGAGAGCGTGCCGCCAGACTCGGTGCACCGTTAAAGGTGAAAGCTAGCGGAGAGAAGGTCGAACCTGAGGCCGCGGCGGACGCGGCTCCCGTGCAGCTCTGACCAAGACGCATTCCGGCCCGGGGGGGAAACTAAACAACATGGATCTGTTAATTACACACTGGTGTAGAAGGGGGACATGCTCAAGACTGGGACGCATCTCGCACATATATATCGGTACATGTATGTAAGTGGGACAGTTATGGTGTACAGTGCAGGGGTCTTTTTTCAGGCCAAGGACCCCTTAGTTGAGAGAGAGATGAAGCAGGGACCCCCACAACCTTTTCATAGATTCCATATAGTTTCATTGTTTGACAGCACAATCATCAGTGTATTTTGGATTCATGTCAATTTGTGTTTTCAGATATTTAACCACTTGAACCGTCAATACTTAATAAACTTGACCTTTCACTCTGTACTTAGTCTGCTCTTTTCCCCCCTCTACACCAAAGCTCTTTGCCGAAAATAGCTGATCTACTAAAGTTCTCAGAATATGGACGCTAGGGTTCAAGTGGTTAATATAAGAAAGGAGGAAAAAAAGTTTATATCACACAAATATTTGGAGGACCCCCTGTAGTAACTCTGGGGACCCCCTAGGGATCCTGGACCCCCTGTATCTAAAGTTATGTAACATTATATGCATTACATTCACACAAGAATTCATACAACAACCGCAGAGGAAGCCATGCAAAACACCAACCTGCTCATCAGGAGCAGTTAATGGGGGTTCAGAGTCTTGCTCAAGGACTCTTCGTCACCAACCCAATGGGAGCTGGTGGGGTTCAAACCAGGATGGGGCTGTTAAGTATGACATCATTTTGTAGGCAGAGGAGAATTTTTGCCCCCAGTTTCCGTGAATCTTTTTACTATTTTTACTATTTACACATTTTTCTTCTCTTTGTTGTTGAAAGGAAAGTGTTAGAATTATACTTTAGTCGTTATTTTTGTCTCGGATCTGTTGAAATAGCGAGGGACAGAAAATGCACTGGGGGCAGAGTTCTCCTCTGCCTACAAAATGATGTCATGGCTTAAAAGCCCCATTGGCTGCCCTATAGCTCGATCCTGAGCCACTCCCCCATATTAATCTACATGTACGTTGTTGCATGACCAATAGCAAAAAGAATGTCAATATAAAAACGTTGTTATGGATCATGAATGTCCATCAGTGCTAGATTTTGACGGCATATTTTGATTTAGTTTTAGGCAGTCTTTTGAATGACATTTAATTACATTTTAGTCAACTATATATATATATATATATTTAACCCTTGATGGGGTCATAATGGCAGATTTTAGACTTGGTTGCACGCTGAAAACAGCCGATCTACAAGCTCACGACATATTGTGAGCTCTGCTATTTTCAGAGTGCTACACCCGAGTGCAACCCAACACAAAAGGTCTTGTCTTTTAGTTCTACTGGATCTCTTCTCCACCAGCCCCTCCCTGACATGTTAGTCTAGTTTTCATTTGTCAACACAATTAATTGTCAACATTATTATTTAGTCTTATTTTTATGAGTTTTCATTGTATTTTCGTCAGTGGAAACGAACGTTTTACCTCATAGTTTTAAGCCTCGATCAGAGTCCAGGGTGAAGAGCTTTCCACCGCAAAGTTTAGGTGGAAAACTTTCCACCTCAAGTCAGAAAATAAGTGAAGGCCATCATAGTCAGTCACGGTGGAGTCCTATCCACATGTCAGAGACTAGAGCAGACATACTGTACAATACCATCACTGTATGGCAGAGAGAAACCTTGTATCTCCATAACCCTCACTGTTAACCCATTCAGAACGGGTACACATTATTGTGTATCATTATATTATGCTTTAACTATTGAAAAATAGTTAAAGCATAGCTCACAGCGCGGCACCGAGTGCCGCGCTGCAAGCTTGTAGATCTGCTATTTTTGAAAAATCGTGAAATTTAGAATTTTGACACGATTCTATAAGTGTCTTTTGAATCCTTCTAAGATCTTTTGAAAAACCTTTGTTTCTGTGTCAGCAATCTGGCCAGCCATCGTCAAAGAAAAGGTCCTTTTCACTTAACTGGAGCTCAGTTAGTCTGTTCTTGAGAGACTATACTATGTCAGTGGTTCTCAAACTTTTTCATGTGAGGAAATGATATGTATTTGGCCACGGACCCCCATCTCAAAATATCTAGTTCCAGGGACAACCCAGAAGCAAAATCTGAGTTACAATCGTTCACTTTGAAAATACATATAGTCAAAGATTTGCACACATTTTCACAACTTTTTCAAAAATAGCAGATCTACAAGCTCGCAGCGCGGCACTCGGTGCCGCGCTGCGAGCTTGTATATCTGCTATTTTTCACTGGTTAAAGCATTCAATAATCCTATGAAAATGAATTCATGCTGCTGTGTAGTTATTATTTAGTGACAAGATCTCGTCTCTACTTTCCATTGGTTTAATGTTAACAAAAACCACAGACCTCTTAAACCTTTTTTTCTGAAATAGTGAAAATAGGACTCACAACAAGTTGAATTACAGCGCGCTGTGAGCTTGCATATTGATACTCGTAAAGCTTGCACAACAAAATAAGGCTTGGACAAAAAAAAGAGACGCTGAAATACAAGGTTTCGTCACGAAAGTGAAGATGTCTAAAGTAGCAGATCTGCAAGCTAAAGATGAGCCGATTCGCGTCGCATTTCACGTAGCGTTTCGAACGTGTAGACCTGCTGGTTTTGATGCTTTTGTATGATCAAGTATGGGCAATAATTTAAGATTAAAATAATAATAAAACACCAAAATATATCGAACTATTAATTTACCAAATTTCTGTCTGTCTGTCCGTCCGCCGTCTGTCCGTCTGTCTGCATGCTGACATCACTGATACTAAACAGTGTCACCACAATCGTAACGATGCACAACTGACATCACTACAGCGCCCACATTTGGAGATCACATCACAGACTGGCCTGGACATGGCCTGGACATGGACAACCATATATGGGCATAAAAGAGAGCCAGACAGACAGACAGACGGAAAGCAATGCCCAAGATACATCACTGACTGACATCACTACAGTGCCCAAATTTGGACATGACATCACAGACTGGCCTGGACACAGACATCACCATATATGGGCATAAAAGAGAGCTTTAGAGACAGACGGATACGACGGGTATTGCACAGTTGGACATGGATGGTGACTGTTCTGACCAACGGGCACCGCTCTGGGTTGTCTGTCCGTCACGCCACGTCACACCTTGGCCCTACTCATATCTGCACCACCGTTGGGCCTATCCATGCCACGTCACACCTTGGCCCTACTCATATCTGCACCACCGTTGGGCCTATCCATGCCACGTCACACCTTGGCCCTACTCATATCTGCACCACCGTTGGGCCTATCCATGCCACGTCACACCTTGGCCCTACTCATATCTGCACCACCGTTGGGCCTATCCATGCCACGTCACACCTTGGCCCTACTCATATCTGCACCACCGTTGGGCCTATCCATGCCAGACTTTGCACACACACTCCTTGGATGGCAAACCACAACCTCCCCCCATCCAACACATTGTTGGACACAGATTCTGCCCTGAAATCACACAAAGCGGTACACAGTATCTCTACAGTCATGTCATCAACATGGATCTGTCCCATTTCCCATATTCCCTCCTGATTGGCTACCAGGGGCGTCAATTGGGTATGGCAGGGGTATGCAGCTGCCATACCCTGGGTCCAGGGGGGAAAATACAAGTTACTTTTAAATATAAATCCATGAATGTCTCTTTGTCTATCTGTGCTGGTTATTATGTTGTTAAATTACAGTAAAATAACTACAAATGCAAAATTTAAGGAAATGGTCACTTTAACAAGGTATTATAATTATATTCTCCCCATCTTTACAGAATGGTATATTCCCAGGTTCCGCAGGTCAGCTGCACAGGTGCAATGCATTATTGTTAATTGTGGCACGTTTACTAACATGCTAAGTTTAGCTGCACTTGAAAAAACATTCCAGGCTGCCATATCCAGCCCAAGAAACTGTAGAAACTGTGTAAAAAGTTTCTTTATTTTAGACATTGTGAAAATAGCAGATCTACATGCTCACAACGCCTCGCAGCGCGAGGCGTTGTGTAGATCGACTATTTTCACAATAGAACAGTGTTGTACAAAATGTAATGCCTCTTTTCCATGAGGACTCCCATCTTTGCCATACCCTAGCTTTTACTGAACTGGGCCTGTACTGTGCACACCCCCGAGCACAGCACTAGTACGAGAATAATAAAGAACAAGTAGTTAACTCTCTTACTGCCACAGAATTTAACAAAAAGCTCCATCCACTGCCAGCTAAATTTGAGAATTGTCGCTCATCTTTGAAGGCCTACTGGAGAAAATTGGCTTTGACTATAAAGACAACAATTATATGGCAACGAAGAATAGAATGTCTACTTTGCAACAGAAAAAGATTTTGTGTTTTTATCATGTTCTATTCATTAGCTAGAGGCTGCAGAATATGGCCTAAAAAACAGCTCTTTGAGAACATAAAGCTGAGAAAAATGCATATTTGTGAAGGAGACATTTTCAGGCAGAAATCTCTCTTTAGCCTTTTATTGCTGGCTTCAGTAACATCACACGTATGATCAGTGGTTGTTTACAAACAAATTCAAAAAAATAAAAACAAGAAAGTGTTTTTTTTTTTACACACTTTTAGTGTGTAAGAGCAGTAAGCGCAGTGCAGAACATTGACAGTGACATGAGCTTTTCAGCCTGAATCCTGCTTCAGCTTTCAGGGTTTTCTTTATCTCACACTTTTTAGGTTGAAGTACAGTACAAATGATTGATGAAAATAAAAAAATAAAATATAACACAACATTTTAGACACTAGAACTCAATTGTAATACTGCAAATGGAAAAAGGTTGGGGCCTACCTGTCCTTACACAGGCCTCAACCACTACATGTCTACAGAGTGTGTGTGTGTGTGTGCACGCGTGCATGTGTGCGCGCGTGTGTGTGTGTGTGTGTGTGTGTGTGTGTGTGTGGGGCTCCATTCTGTTTCACTCCAGCCAGGCTCCTCCGGAAGGGCTCCGCCGGGTCTGCTGAACTCTGCACCCCTACCACGTACACGAGCCCATGGTCGATCTGTAAATTATACAAATACATAATTACTATAAAATACATGAAAAGTAGTACACCTCCAAGCTCACAACGCGTCACAGCAGAATGCGTGGAGGAGCCTACTATTTTCATCAGAAGGCCGTTTTAGAAATTTCAACCCCTGCCTCTCATTCTATGCACTTCCCTGCTTACCACACAAATATATATAAAAATATATATAGTAATTATGTAAAAACAGCATTCATGGTCTGGAGAGGGCACTTTTTACAGATGGATAAAAGTCAGGGGCTCAAGCCCCCTTTGATGTCTATGTGAGCATGTAAACAAATCAATTTACAATTTTGACATTTAGCAAATGACTTACAATAAGTTCGTATGTAATACATAAAATGCAGATATAGTAAATAGTTACCATGCATTTACTGTCACAGTGAAATGCCCTTTATACCCTGTATATATAATGTCACAATGCAACATAGCTCTGTTTACACAAAGCTGTACTCCAACTGTATATAGGCTATCTTCCCCATTTTCAACTGTTTTTATTTATAACTGTTTTCTCATGCCAATAAAGCTTCTTTGAATAGAATTGAAAGGCTACATCATTCATCATCATCAGCGGTGTTACTGATGTTACATCATGATGTTGTTACATCAGCTACTGATGATGATGATGATGATGATGATGACGACGACGACATTGCGGGGCGTCCACCGTACGTGCATAGTACGTGCACGTGCCCCACGTGCACCACACGTAAAAAGAAACCTCTCCCTCTCTCACACACACACGCATCGTACGCACGCACACACAAACTAAGCCAATAAATCCTAAATTCCCATCAAATAAAAAATCCTAGTAGCTGTGCAATGCACCGTACACTACACGCAGTACGTGCACGCGCGTGATAGGAACTCCACGTGTCCTGTATAGCGACAAAAACAAACGCATACACTTGGATCCTAACTCTATGCTTGGATCAAATTGCTGATCCGGTCCGGATACGGAAACATTTCTTGCATGTATGTGTACGTGTAAATAGCCGGATGCAGTAGGCGGGCTCTAGCCGGATCCCACTGGTTTATTCGCAATAGAGACCACTCAGACCATGGGTTGATTGACACGCCTCGGCTTGAGGCTTGAGCCTGCAGGCTTCTAGCCTAGTAAACTAGCAGGCTTCATCACGGATGCGGTGGAAAGAACGCCTGAAGCGATGCTATCACATACAGTATACATACATGCAGATGCACTGGATTCTTACCACTTTAGTTTGGACAGTAGAATCATGGCCATCGTCCAGTGAGTCTCTGCCTCTGTACGTCTGGTTGTTGAATGGGCGGCGGTCACGGCGGGCGGTGGTCTCTTGCTGCGCCGAAGATGTGGTGTTATAGGGATCCATCCAGCACGGGGGTCTCACTCTCAGGAGTGTCAAGTATGGCGGGGGTCTCCGAGTCCATATCGGGATATCAGGAGGCTATTGATCCACTTTTTGACCCGGTTCTTCGCGACCAACGGCGCCAAGAAATGGAATATGTTTCTCTTCAAAGCCAACGGCTAAACTACAGGAATCTTTTTCTCTTCTTCTTCATCATCATCATCATCATCATCACGACCACCACCACCATTCGTGGGCGCTGCTGGGTCACCAACGCGGGTAGGTTCAGGTTGTAATCCTAAAGTTTGTTGTCGAAACTTTCCTTCCGTGGGTCTGCTGCTGACCCCGGCCATTTGGCACCTCCCCGGCCCCGGGGTGGTGGGGGATGGTCGCTTTGCTTCGGCGGAATGATACAAACAAGCAGAGGCTGAGTACTTGGCCTAATACATCTCAATATTCTAGTACTGCTAAATACTACTACCTACTACAATTACTATACTACTAATACTATAAAACAACTGATTTCCGACAAAATGATCGCTTTTACCAACGTTTCTCTCTCTCTTTCTCTACTAACAGCCCGATGCATAAAACAATATAGTCCCTCAATGCTGCTAGCAGCTAGCAGTGGCGTCAGTTCAGAACAAGCTAAGGTATGGCAACATGACTGGTGTCTGGTGAAGACACCAGTCATGTTGCCATACCTTAGCAACAGGCACGATGAAAAGTACATTTTTATTATTTCCCCCTGTCAAGGTATGGCAGCTGCATACCCCTGCCATACCCAATTGACGCCCCTGGCAGCTAGTCGCTCTGGGCAGGCGGAGCCAGGACAGTCTGTTTACTTTTTTTTTTTATGAAAGGTTTCCGGCTGTCCTCAAAACACACCGACGACCAATTATGCATTCAAAAGTTGCGCAAGGACGACTTTTATCATAATCCATAAAAAACATCAAACGAACGAACGGGCGTATTGGCACAGATGTCCCTGGAGGATTGGGGCGAACAGGAACGTTCAAAGCAGTATAAGAGTTAAGTGCAGACCGAGAGGCGGTGTGTCCGGGAGAGGGAGGCGGAGAGGAGGCCCGCGCCGGGGCCTGTCGCTGTGCCTTGTGACCGTCGCTCCGGCGTCGGTTCGGCCGGCGGCAGGCTCCGGCCGGGCTTTTTTTTTTGCCAAACTCTTTCCGGCGCGCCGTCCGCGTGACTCTCCCCCACCGCGCGCTGCACCCGCCGGGGACGCGCGCCGCCTCGCCAGATGTGCCCTAGTTGCGCTCTTAAAACAGTGTCTAGGCTGCTGGCGTTTGGCGGTGCGTTTGGCCTCCCCCGGGAGGCCTCCCCCCGACGGGCAGGGCGGAACCGGCTCTGCGCCGGGCGTGATGGAGGCTGCCTGCGAGCTTCGGCTTTGTCAGCAGCTCTGTCGCGTCCCGGCGGACTCCGGCCGCCCGCGGA
>NC_137831.1:2206842-2449342 GCF_963921795.1 Nannobrachium achirus | reverse complement strand
GCCATCGTCCAGTGAGTCTCTGCCTCTGTACGTCTGGTTGTTGAATGGGCGGCGGTCACGGCGGGCGGTGGTCTCTTGCTGCGCCGAAGATGTGGTGTTATAGGGATCCATCCAGCACGGGGGTCTCACTCTCAGGAGTGTCAAGTATGGCGGGGGTCTCCGAGTCCATATCGGGATATCAGGAGGCTATTGATCCACTTTTTGACCCGGTTCTTCGCGACCAACGGCGCCAAGAAATGGAATATGTTTCTCTTCAAAGCCAACGGCTAAACTACAGGAATCTTTTTCTCTTCTTCTTCATCATCATCATCATCATCATCACGACCACCACCACCATTCGTGGGCGCTGCTGGGTCACCAACGCGGGTAGGTTCAGGTTGTAATCCTAAAGTTTGTTGTCGAAACTTTCCTTCCGTGGGTCTGCTGCTGACCCCGGCCATTTGGCACCTCCCCGGCCCCGGGGTGGTGGGGGATGGTCGCTTTGCTTCGGCGGAATGATACAAACAAGCAGAGGCTGAGTACTTGGCCTAATACATCTCAATATTCTAGTACTGCTAAATACTACTACCTACTACAATTACTATACTACTAATACTATAAAACAACTGATTTCCGACAAAATGATCGCTTTTACCAACGTTTCTCTCTCTCTTTCTCTACTAACAGCCCGATGCATAAAACAATATAGTCCCTCAATGCTGCTAGCAGCTAGCAGTGGCGTCAGTTCAGAACAAGCTAAGGTATGGCAACATGACTGGTGTCTGGTGAAGACACCAGTCATGTTGCCATACCTTAGCAACAGGCACGATGAAAAGTACATTTTTATTATTTCCCCCTGTCAAGGTATGGCAGCTGCATACCCCTGCCATACCCAATTGACGCCCCTGGCAGCTAGTCGCTCTGGGCAGGCGGAGCCAGGACAGTCTGTTTACTTTTTTTTTTTATGAAAGGTTTCCGGCTGTCCTCAAAACACACCGACGACCAATTATGCATTCAAAAGTTGCGCAAGGACGACTTTTATCATAATCCATAAAAAACATCAAACGAACGAACGGGCGTATTGGCACAGATGTCCCTGGAGGATTGGGGCGAACAGGAACGTTCAAAGCAGTATAAGAGTTAAGAGGTTTTGGGCCCGCTAGCGGAGGGTGATATGCATCTGTCAGCTCTGTGCCTCCATAGAAGGAGAGCTTCTCTTCTCCCTGCTTGGCTCGCCATCAAAGACTAACGTCTGCTAGCTGGGTTACCCTCAGCACATTTATGTATGAATGCATGTGCTGGCACTGCTGCAGTGGAGGGTGTGTGAGCGTGTGTGTGTTTGTTGGAGGGGTGGGCCAGTCAGGGTCCTTTGATCTCCCTGGGAGGTGGAGTAGTGATGTAGTAGAGGTGGTGTAGTGGAGGTGGTGTAGTGATGTAGTAGAGGTGGTGTAGTAGAGGTGGTGTAGTGGAGGTGGTGTAGTGGAGGTGGAGTAGTGATGTAGTAGAGGTGGTGTAGTGGAGGTGGTGTAGTGATGTAGTAGAGGTGGTGTAGTAGAGGTGGTGTAGTGGAGGTGGTGTAGTGGAGGTGGAGTAGTGATGTAGTAGAGGTGGTGTAGTGGAGGTGGTGTAGTGGAGGTGGAGTAGTGATGTAGTAGAGGTGGTGTAGTGGAGGTGGTGTAGTGATGTAGTAGAGGTGGTGTAGTAGAGGTGGTGTAGTGGAGGTGGTGTAGTGGAGGTGGAGTAGTGATGTAGTAGAGGTGGTGTAGTGGAGGTGGTGTAGTGATGTAGTAGAGGTGGTGTAGTAGAGGTGGTGTAGTGGAGGTGGTGTAGTGGAGGTGGAGTAGTGATGTAGTAGAGGTGGTGTAGTGGAGGTGGTGTAGTGGAGGTGGAGTAGTGATGTAGTAGAGGTGGTGTAGTGGAGGTGGTGTAGTGATGTAGTAGAGGTGGTGTAGTAGAGGTGGTGTAGTGGAGGTGGTGTAGTGGAGGTGGAGTAGTGATGTAGTAGAGGTGGTGTAGTGGAGGTGGTGTAGTGGAGGTGGAGTAGTGATGTAGTAGAGGTGGTGTAGTGGAGGTGGTGTAGTGGAGGTGGAGTAGTGATGTAGTAGAGGTGGTGTAGTAGAGGTGGTGTAGTGGAGGTGGAGTAGTGATGTAGTAGAGGTGGTGTAGTAGAGGTGGTGTAGTGGAGGTGGTGTAGTGGAGGTGGAGTAGTGATGTAGTAGAGGTGGTGTAGTAGAGGTGGTGTAGTGGAGGTGGTGTAGTGGAGGTGGAGTAGTGATGTAGTAGAGGTGGTGTAGTAGAGGTGGTGTAGTGGAGGTGGTGTATGTGGAGGTGGAGTAGTGATGTAGTAGAGGTGGTGTAGTAGAGGTGGTGTAGTGGAGGTGGAGTAGTGATGTAGTAGAGGTGGTGTAGTGGAGGTGGTGTAGTAGAGGTGGTGTAGTGGAGGTGGAGTAGTGATGTAGTAGAGGTGGTGTAGTAGAGGTGGTGTAGTGGAGGTGGTGTAGTGGAGGTGGAGTAGTGATGTAGTAGAGGTGGTGTAGTGGAGGTGGTGTAGTGGAGGTGGAGTAGTGATGTAGTAGAGGTGGTGTAGTGGAGGTGGTGTAGTGGAGGTGGAGTAGTGATGTAGTAGAGGTGGTGTAGTAGAGGTGGTGTAGTGGAGGTGGAGTAGTGATGTAGTAGAGGTGGTGTAGTAGAGGTGGTGTAGTGGAGGTGGTGTAGTGGAGGTGGAGTAGTGATGTAGTAGAGGTGGTGTAGTGGAGGTGGTGTAGTGGAGGTGGAGTAGTGATGTAGTAGAGGTGGTGTAGTGGAGGTGGTGTAGTGGAGGTGGAGTAGTGATGTAGTAGAGGTGGTGTAGTAGAGGTGGTGTAGTGGAGGTGGTGTAGTGGAGGTGGAGTAGTGATGTAGTAGAGGTGGTGTAGTAGAGGTGGTGTAGTAGAGGTGGTGTAGTAGAGGTGGTGTAGTGATGTAGTAGAGGTGGTGTAGTAGAGGTGGTGTAGTGGAGGTGGAGTAGTGATGTAGTAGAGGTGGTGTAATGTAGATTTTACGATGCGGCAGAGGGACAGGATGGATGCTGATGGAGTCAGTGATGGAGTCAGTGATGTCGCCGTACTGTCAGCATTAAAAACACTATATGGAAATATAGTGTTTCTCTCTCTCTATGGAAAGCTATGCAGTGCTCTCAATGTATATGCCTCTCACCCCTTCTGTTCGTCTCTCTCTCCCTGTCTGTGTGTAGGCCTGTCTGTGTGTAGGCCTGTCTGTGTGTAGGCCTGTCTGTGTGTAGGCCTGTCTGTGTGTAGGCCTGTCGCAATGAAGGGGATCACACACTGGATGCGGGCGGCTGCGCAGCGGCGCATCATGTCGCGGTATCGACGTACGTGAAGTGCCGCGCGGTAACCCCAACTGGATGCGACGCGCTGTCACACAGCACATCCATTTCCCCCGGTGGGGAGAACCATGGGAGAACATGTTCACCGCGCGGCAACGCTGGAAAAATAGAACAGCGGCAGGAGAGGCGGCAGACCCTGACGCCGCCGGTGTGGGTTAGTTCATTGAAAATAATGGGGCTGTATTTTTTGACGCCTCGCCTCCGTGACGCCTCCGTGCCACCTCCGTGCCACCTCCGTGCCACCACCGTGCCACCTCCGTGCCACCACCGTGCCACCTCCGTGCCACCTCCGTGCCACCACCGTGCCACCTCCGTGCCACCTCCGTGCCACCTCCGTGCCACCACCGTGCCACCTCCGTGCCACCACCGTGCCACCACCGTGCCACCTCCTTGCCACCTCCGCGTCTGGTGTGTGACTGTGTGTTCCCCTTCACATAGTTGTCTGGGTGCATTTCGCGGTTTCTACATGACTTGTCATCTTTTCGACGAGATTTCCCCTAATTGTCTAATCGCAATTATTTGAGTGACAATTAGTCGTGCGTGTAAAATGACATATCGTGACAGCCTTATCTTGTGTCTCTCTCTGTCTCTGTCTATGACTCTGTGTGTCTCTGTGTGCACGTGTGTGTGTGTCTCTCTCTATATATATATGCAGGGCGAGTGTCTCTCTCTCTCTCTCTCTCCCCCTCTCCCTCTCCCCCTCCCCCCCCCCCCCCTCTCTCTCTCTCTCTCTCTTCAGGGTGAGTGTGCAGTGAGCATACAGGGTGGACATTCATCACTGCCATCACAGGGGGAGGGGGGGCAGCGCCCGCCGCATGCATTACTCATCTCTATATGGGGGGGGGGGGGGGCTGCCAGCCATTCTACCATTAGTAGGACGGATGGCAGAGAGGCCTGATGGGGGGCACGGGGGCATCGCAGCGCGTGTGTGTGTGTGTGTGTGTGTGTGTGTGTGTGTGTGTGTGTGTGTGTGTGTGTGTGTGTGTGTGTGTGTGTGTGTGTGTGTGTGTGTGCAGTGTGTACTTGTTACGAATGACTGTACTTTTGAGTGCCAAACTGTCCCCCACAAGAATAGTAGAGTTTGAGAAACCATATGTGCCGCGCTGCAAGCTTGTAAATCTGCTATTTCTGAAAAATCTTTGTCAGTGGTGCTCAAAACCTTTCTTGTCAACTTTTCATGTTCGCCTTAAAAAAAATAAAAATATAATAATAATAATATATATATATATATATATATATATTCAAAGATTTGCTAAAGATTTCACTAATTTTTCAAGAATAGCAGATCTACAAGCTTGCAGCACGGCACTCTGTGAAAATGTTGACAACCTCACGTCGTGCGTGCGTGCGTGCGTGCGTGCGTGCGTGCGTGCGTGCGTGCGTGCGTGCGTGCGTGTGTGTGTGCGTGTGTGTGTGCCCAGGGACTCAGCACTTGGCAGCCCAAACATGACCCTGATAAGATACTGCTAAAATAACTGCTCAGTTAAAAGAGTCAGGCTGTCAGGAACATTCCTACTGGAATACAACTAACAGGGGGTCCGGGGACCCCTAGGGGGTCTTCAGAGTTACTACAGGGGTGCCACCACATCTTTGTGTTTGGATCATTCTCTAAATGAACAACTTGAACCCTCGCATCCATATTCTGAGGAGAACTTTAGCAGATCTACAAGCTCTCAACGCCTCGTGCGCGAGGCGTTGAGGAAATCCACCCCGTCAGGTGAAAAGAAACAACTTGGACTCCGCATACATTGAAGGAAGCATGAGGTCAGTCCGTTGTCTCCCCAAGCATGGCAGAGGGAGAGCAGAGCCCAGGATTACATAGCTTAGGCAATTGGGACTGGGTGAAAAACAAATGGGTTACAAAATCGTGGGTTTGGTGTAGAGGTAAAAAAGAGCAGACCAAGTACAGAGTGAAAGGTCAAGTTAACTATAAACAGGAATCCAACATAGACTGATGACAGTGCTGTCAAACAAGTCTATGAATCTATCTGTGAAATCCATGAAATCAATATAAGTAGACAAATGAGCCTAGAAGTGATTTGTCCTGGAGGCTATAGCCTCCTGCATCGCACTGCAGTCACCGTGTCAATATGCAGCGGTCGGGGGGAAAAAAGCAATTACAGTTAAATCATCAGGAAGCACAATAATACAACCCCTCGAAACATCCTCTCTTTGAAGTCCTAATTGAATAATTAAAATAATATAATTAGGGCCGTCCTTCAGGCCAGCGGTCCTGACCACTATGAACCTCCTAGAGTCTCTAATCTGTCGTAATAATAACACAAACTCCGGCAAAAACAGGTGAACATTTTGGTGACAATCGACCCCACCCACAAGCTTGCAGAATGCGCTGTCTTGGCCATTCGTCACATTCAGGTCAAGGTCATTGTCACAGCAAAAAAAGAGGGTGAAATTATTTGTCTTACGACTCCGCCAAATGCAGATTCAAGAAAGAAAGAAAGAAAGAAAGAAAGAAAGATAGAAAGACAGAAAGAAAGAAAGTCCCTCCGTCACGTCACACGTCACACTTTTGCCCCTACTCTTATCTCCGCCACCGTTGCCCCGATCCATGCCAAACTTTGCACACACACTCTAGCGCCACCATCTGGTCGATTCTTGCAAGGCACATTGTTGGACACTGCTCCTACAGATTTTGCACTAAAATCACTCAAAGCGGTACACAGTATCTCTACAGTCATGTCATCAACATGGATCTGTCCCATTTCCCATATGACAGTCGCTTATCTCCCGATTAAGGAGTCTTATTTATTAGTTTTTATTAGTTGTACTAGATTGTAAGTAGGCTATATTTAATCATAGTTAATCATATTGATATATTGATAGTTGTGCCTAAGGACACTTTGTCTATATACTATATATTATTTGTTCCCTTTCTTGACTTACCTTGCTCTTTACTGTACTCTGTTCTTGTTTGTTTTTTTGTTTGTTTTTTCTTGATCGTTTTTCTTACTTCTCTGTAACATTGTAAATAACCTTATAATGCTGTGCTGCCTCTGGGCAACTGATTTTCCCCCTTGGGATAATAAACCTATCTATCTATCTATCTATCTATAGTTTTATTCGTCATAGATTTGTTTTTATTTCATTTTTATTCAGACTTTGTGCAGCGAGAAAAAAGGTTGTAGGCGGATTTTTTCTGTCAAAGTTTTAGCAGTAGATAAAAACAACACTGTGTTGTTTGGTATTTTACAGTTTAGTTACAGTTTTGAGGTCTACTTTACTTGAGTATTTCCAGTTTTCAATACTTTTACTTCTACTCCACTACATCTCGGATCCAAACATTGTACTTTTACTCCACGACATTTATTTGAAAACTAGTTACTAAGTTACTTAGCAGATAACAAAGATTATATTATAAAACATACATTGATCCACTTTAGCCCTATTTTATAGGGGGGGGGGGGGGGGGGGGGGAGTGCCATGGGCCTTTTGTCCCATACACTGTAGTACTGTTAGCATTTGTTTATAGTTTTTTTAGAACCCTTTTTCTTTTCTTTACGGATTATATTGTTTTTTCTAGATAGATATTCATTTGCATTTGTTATACTAGCCCTTACCCGTTCAAAGATATGAGCTCCAAAATGATGTGCAGTGTGTGGGTTATGGGATGTGCACTGTGCACACAGTATATGAGGGATGGAAAGTAACTTTAACTGGTGCTTGCATGATGTAGGAGCATCAATGTAAGAAACCCGTTTCGTTTAATGGCTACAGAGATACTGTCCCCCCCCCCCAGCCCGCCCGCCCACCCGCCTGCACACACACCCGCCTGCCTGCACACACACACACACACACACACACACACACACAGAGAGAGCTGGTTAAACATGTTGCCTCATGCTAGATGCAGAATAGATGTGCCTCAAGCTAGATGCAGAATAGATAGTAGATACACCATAAAAATGCTAATATACAGCATCTGATTTGTGAAAGTGACAAACGGGCTTCACAGTTATGTCAGGTGTGTTCATATGCTAATGGTGATGCGATTTCAGATCAATTGCTCCAGCCACTGAGGAGAAACTGTGTTTCAGACAGACAGACAGACAGACAGACAGACACTCACTCACTCACTCACTCACTCACTCACTCACTCACTCACTCACTCAGACATTCGCAAAATTATAGTATAGATTGCTGTTGATGTACTGACATGTTATCTTGTTTATTATAGTGATGCATTACCTGCTTATTGTAAGTCGCTTTGGATTAAAAGCGTCTGCTAAATGCCTAAACTGTAAACTGTAAACTGTACTGTACTTTGGAGTACAATTCTGCTGTACTTTCACATTTACTCCATGACATCTCAGAGGCTAAAATTGCTATAGCTCACAGCTTGTTTTTTTTTTTGTTGAACATAAAAAGATAAACATTTTCTTTCATTTCTTTGGTCATTTTTTTTACTTTGTTTACTTTAAGTATACAGATCCTTCTCGAAAAATTAGAATATTGTGTAAAGGTACATTTTCTTGGAACTTTCATATATTCTACATATAGGGCTGTCACAATTATTACATCATCGTCTAATCGTGATTATTTGACATTATTGCAAATATTTTGTCATTATCGTCATAATCGTGAATGTTGAAAAATGTCCGAAATAGTGGAAATAGCAGATCTATAAGCTCACAACGCGTCGCATTGCGACGCGTTGTGAGCTTATAGATCGGCTATTTCCACTATCAAAGTTATTTTTTAAGTAGTAAGTTGTCAAATATGTCAGTAATTTATTTGTGTATTTAGGTTATGTATCATATCTACCATGTACAACTTCAAAACCTAAAAGCCAAACAGAAATGTAATTATCAACGACAAAAACACAATTAAATCGTTAATCGCCAATTATTTGAGTGACAATTAATCGTCATGTAAAATGTCATATCGTGACAGCCCTATCTACATACATTGGACATTCAGTGAATTATTCAATCCGAGAAATCAATCCGTGCCAGTGGTCTCCCCGGGCTCGTATATAGGCTATGGTATCTCCTGATATGAAATGTACACCGCCTCCGCGGCGAGGGGAAGTCCTATACACTGTAGCTCCGAGCCTCGCGGCATCGACGTGCACGACGTGCGCGGGAGGACGTGTACGGTACGCGGTGGTGTCGGGTTGCGTCTGTCAGCTAGGATGTTTACACACCGTGGGAACCAACGTGTCACGCCGCGTTTCCTCCCCCAGATGTGGGCAGATGTTAGGAGCCTTGACGTCTGAGTTGACATCAAAGCCGTCGTCTGCCTCGTCTCTACGCGTCTGCCACGGCGGTGGAGGAGGAGAGTACAGCGACGCTACCTTTACTCATGTACACCACAGGCAGCGCCACAGATCACGTTCAACCCAAAGTCAACTCAAACAAAGGGTCAAACTCGTCCTTCTGCTATACAACCACAATGAGGAACGCCCTACCGAAGGCCTTAAAGGAGTGTGGTTCCCTAGCATCCTTTAAAATCGCCCTGAAAAAACACTTAGAGGCGGCAGCCATTCGCAACTGGCAATAACAAACCTAGCCCAGCCCTACCCTCCCCTGACCCTTCTTTGTATTTACCTACTGTTTGTATAGACTTTACTGTTTTTTGTTTATTCTTAATTTTTTTCCTGACTATATCTACTGCATAGTACTGTGTTCAATTTGTCTGTCATTCAATGTTACATGAGTTACTTAAATGGTTTCCTGTGGAAATAAGCTTAGTCTTTTCTAGGATCTCCTTTTAGTTGACCTTGTACCAGTGAACTGTACCGTCATGAAACTGTTTCCTATGCAAACTTCAAATAAAGTCTTCAATCAATCAATCAATCAATCAATCAATCAATCAATCAATCAATCAATTAATCAATCAATACTGTCGGGAGCAATTAGGGGTTCTGGTCCTGTGTCTTGCAGCACAAGCCGTTGTGAGCTTGTAGATCGGATATTGTCGGCAAAGAGGTTTGGTTTATAGGGGAAAAAGAGCAGGCTAAGTACAGAAAAGGCACATAAAAGTGAAAAAAAGAGTACTTGATCCTGACTGGCGCTAGTAGAATCATAAAGCTACTCTTCAGCCTCTTTCTTTCCCGGCAGAAATGACATGTCCACTAAGTACATCATTTAAACTCTAAACCCTCAATGCAACCACAATGGCTGTGAAAGCAGACAAAGGAAGTCTGTGAGAACGGAGTGTCTTTGTGTTCAGTCTGAAGGAGAACAGAGCAGAGCCTTCAACGTCTTAATGAGCCTGCTGCTGTACAGTCAGAGTACGGAGGAGGGAGAAAAAAGAAGAAAAAGGGGGAAAAAAAGAGGTTTTGATTTGGACAGGGAGGCGACGAGGGTTCCTCTGACGCTGGCTGTCACCTCAGCTGCAGTCAAACAACTCTGTGATGTCACTGTGATGTCACCGCTCGTAGAGGTGGGAAAAAGTACTTGCATCTAGGGCTGTCACAATTATTACATAATCGTCTAATCGTGATTATTTGACATTATCGCAATTATTTTGTAATAATCACCATAATCGTGAATGTTGAAAAATGTCAGAAATAGTGGAAATAGCAGATATACAAGCTCACAACGCGTCGCATCGCGACGCGTTGTGAGCTTGTAGATCGGCTATTTCCACTATCAATGTTATTTTTTAAGTAGTAAGTTGTCAAATATGTCAGTAATTTCTTTGTATATTTAGGTTATGTGTCATATCTGCCATGTGCAACTTCAAAGCCTAAAAGCCAAACAGAAATGTAATTATCAACGACAAAAACACAATTAAATCGTTAATCGCAATTATTTGAATGACAATTATTCGTCATGTAAAATGTCATATCGTGACAGCCTTACTCGCATCTTTTTACTTACTTAGTAGTTCACCTCCAAAATGACTTTTTTTCTATTGATTACTCATGCCATGGAGACTTGGGTTCAATAATATTTTGTTGTATTTGTCGCACTACCAAGACAAATAATTGATTATTGTAAAATGACCTCCATTGATTCCGGATGGGGACCCAAATGCATTTGGGTCCCCATCCGGAATCAATAGAAAAAGAAAAAAAATGTCATTTTGGGGTGAACTACTCCTTTAAAAGCATCCATACTGCATTGTAGAAATACTCTGTTGCCGCTAAAAGTCCTGAATTCAAAGCACAAACGCATTGGTATCAAAATGTACTTAGTAAAGTACAAAGTAAGAAAGTATACTCATTGTGCGCTTTTGTGTTGGACTCCTGGAATAAAGAGCGCGGGTCACAAAGAGTCCACCGATAAGAAGACTCTCCCTGGTAAACCGTTTCCTATCTTTACTTCCACTACAGGCTGCCGTTCACAAGAAGAGCTTCAATTAAAACCCATTTAGAACGGGTACACATTATGGTGTATCGTTATTCTATGCTTTAACTATTGAAAAATAGCAGATATACAAGCTCACAGCGCGGCACAGAGTGCCGCGCTGCGAGCTTGTAGATCTGCTATTTTTGAAAAATCGTGAAAATTTCAATTTTGACCCGATTTCTATAAGTGTTTTTTGAATCCTTCAAAGGTTTTTTTTGAAAAACCCTATGTTTCTATGTCAGCAATCTGGCTATAGCCATCGTCAAAGAAAAGGTCCTTTTCACTTCAACTGGAGCTCAGTTAGTCTGTTCTGGAGAGACTACTATGTCAGTGGTTCTCAAACCTTTTCATGTGAAGGACCCCCAAAATTATATGTATTTGGCCAGGAACCCCCCATCTCAAAATATTTAGTTCCAGGGACCACCCAGAAGCAACATTTGAGTTACAAACGTTCGCTTTAAAAAATACATACAAGTCAAAGATTTGCACACGTTTTCACCACTTTTAAAAAAAATAGCAGATCTACAAGCTCGCAGCGCGGCACTCGGTGCCGCGCTGTGAGCTTGTATATCTGCTATTTTTCTATAGTTAAAGCATTCAATAATCCCAGGCCTAAATGGGTTAAATAAAGCACCTTTTGCACTGCATGCTCTCCACAGAGAGAGAGAACTACAACTATACTGGCGACTGCCAAAGAATGTGAGCGTCTGTTTGGCACACTGAGACTGAGATTGCTTCATCAACATCAGGAGGTTGATGGATGGACGCTGTGAGCCAAGAGAAAAACACACAGAAAAAGAAAATAGTAAGGCAGAGAGAGGACATCCGAACGACATGTTTTCGAAACCTGTTTTTTAAAGACCCTTATGGTGTCTAGTTATGATTTCTTCTTGTTGCCGTGGTCAACTAATGTCCCATGGGGTTCATTTTTTATGATTTTTTTGCACCTATACCCATTCACTTATTATACAGGGGAAGAAAATCTTCTTTAAGTAACATGTGAGGGGTCTAATTAAGGGTTTTACATGATTCTGAATCCATTGCATGCATTTGTTTTGCACGAAAAACATTCTTTGGGCTAAAAATTATCCCACAACTTTAGTTGACCACGGCAACAAGAAGAAATCATAACTAGAAATATTTTTCCTACAAAACAGTGTGGGCTCGACGCGGCCCGGCTCGAAAAAAAAATGTTTTTTTATAATTATTATTATTATTTTTTTTAAAGCTGAACTAGTTCGGGATTGGCACCCTGATAAGGTCCAAATAAAGCCGAACTAGTTCGGGATTGGCACAATAAGAGTTAAGACTCACTTTTTTTATTCGGCTTTTAATCACAGCTAAGCTTATGTTTTGATTTGCTCACGACTTCTCGTATGTTCACATTTTATTTGTTGTATTGGTGATTTGTTTTTTTCCGGATGCATTGTTTTTCTCTTGTTGTTCAGCACTTTGGTCGATACTGTCGTTTTTAAATGTGCTATAAATAAAGTTTGATTTGATTTGATTTGATTTGATTTGGGCCCTGCCTTTGTACTGGTGCTTTTGAGGAGAACTTGACTGATAAAGAAATAACGAAGATAACAGCAGTGTTGGGGAAGTTAAAGTTACGTGTAACTGAGTTACGTAACTAAGTTACATTTTGCTGTAACTTGCTGGTAACTGAGTTACATTCATATTTCTGTAACTCGTCAAGTAACTGAGATACTTTTTGGGTCATTTTTGGTTCAAGTTACAAGTTACAAGAAGTTACAAGCGAAGTTATCATTTTACATTTAAGTTTTGTTAAGATTGACGATCAAATGTCCTCGACAGATCATGATTTTTTTCTTTTTTAACTTAATTTTAGGAACACAGATTTCTAAAATGATAAAGAAAATGTCAACCTTTTTGAAATAAAACATAAAACTCAGTTGAGAGGCATATTTCTGCTGGCATGTGACTTTTTTTGTAGGATATTATATTTTGTTTCATGTACACCAAATGTACATTCTCAATTTAACGCTATAAAAAAAAAGTAACTCAAGTTACTCAAGTTACTTTTTCTATGTCACTTGAAACTTTATAAGTTACATTTCTCCAGGGGTATAACTTTAACTTGATCAAGTTACTGCCATGGTGAGTTACTTGTAACTGTACAAGTTACGCTTTCAAAGTAACTTCCCCAACACTGCATATGTGTGCTCGCTGAACGAGAAATTATAAGTACCCTAAAAAAAACAGGAGTCTTTCTCCTGCCATACTAAAAAGACATTTGCTGCCCTTTTTCTCCTAGTATACCTCACTCCACGCACGTGCACGCAGGCAGAGATGCACGTGCACGCAGGCAGAGATTTTCGGTAAAGGCCAACGTTTTGAATTACATTTTCTAGTCTAACCTTTCACGTTTGTCTCCGCAAGAGACAAAAAAGAAAGAAATGTAATAACTTGAATGGCTTATATGGAAAGAAATGTATTTGTACCAGGGTTGATCAGAATGAACATGTAAGTGTTGACCTTTGTTTCAAAGAATAGTCGAGGCTCCGTTCATACTTCATGGCTTAGCGGCGCCACGCCACCGACAATAAACACAGGGGCGTCAATTGGGTATGGCAGGGGTATGCAGCTGCATAAAAGTGACTTATAAATATAAATCCATGCAGGGACGTGCTGGCCATTGGGAAAAGCGGGACAACTCCCGAACGGCCGGTTCATTCCCCGGCCGGTCCAGGCCGGCCATTAGGAAAATAAATAAATAAAAAATGTCGGCCTTCGTTCCATTTTGGGGGCTGGATGGCCAACAAAGTATAAATCGTCACTATCGGGCACCGCGAGGCGTTGTGTGCTTGTAGATCGGCTGTTTTCACTAGTTTAAATCATTATTGAAATGATAAATACAAAACAAACGGTTTTGGACATATAAGGTTTCCACCCGACAACAACAAAATATAACAAAAAAAATGAGGGCCTCTCCAACTCTTTTTCCCAGGCTGAATCAGGGGCCCAGCACGTCCCTGAATTCATGAATGTCTCTTTGTCTATCTGTGCTGGTTATTATGTTGTTAAATTACAGTAAAATAACTACAAATGCAACATTTTACAAAATGGTCACTTTAAAGATGGGGTGCCATAATGTTTTCCCCCTTTAAAACCTGATTATCAGGAATTATGATTATACTAGGAGGAAGATTTGTTTCTCTAAAAAAGTCTACAGAAAGAGTTAAAATTATGTTTTTATGTGGCCACACCCACCAGTTCATTAGGTATGCCTGGTTTTCATGGTGGGTGGTGACCCAGCTGAAGTTGGGGTAAAAGGGGAGGGGATTATTATATGATGCATTGTATCTGTATTTTTGGATCTGCACTTTTGACCCACAAGGTGGCAGCCTTGAGGAAGAAACCCAAAATACAAAGTGAATACATAATTGCTCATAACGACCACACCAGGGGGTCTAATGAAGTACTGTAGACCTCGTACACATGAAAAACAGAAAAAGTACAAAACTATGGCACCGCCTCTTTAACAACCAAATTTATTTTTGACCAAATCTACAAATGGGCAGTTGACAACATCAACATCCCCAAAAGGATTAAATAGAAGGGCTACATCCACAATATCCATGGTAATTAGGTTTCAATGTTACTTTTGTCTTTGTAGGCTACAAAGAATTGCTACAGTGTCTGTGCAGACTGTGCAGAGGTGTGAATAGGGTCTATAACCGCCATACCGCGGTTGTGTAATGCATACCGCGGTGTCGAGTTTTTTTTTTATATATATTTCCACCAAAAGGCCCTTTTACAAATGTCAGCCCCTGCCTCTCTAACATTCTCTTGCACGTCCCTGTACTCAACATCTCCCTCCCCCCATTTCCTGGTGAAATAATAAAATAAAACTGATATCAATAATAAAAATCATATAGAAAAAATTAAGTTAGTTTTTATCTTTGCCAATTTGCTTCATACATAAAACCTAATAAGTCGGATGGATATTCATATTAAAAACACATGAAAAATACATGATGGAACGATGGGTGCATCTAATCTATTCAGTAATGACAGATAAAGGTGAACAATAACTTAGAGCAGGGGGTCCGGGACCCCTAGGGGATCCTCAGAGTGAATACAGGGGGTCCTCCAAATCTTCCAATCCATTTTATATTAACAACTTGAACCCTAGTGTGCATATTCTGAGAGCTGTAGCCACTGCGAGGCGTTGTGAGCTTGTAGATCGGCTATTTTTGGCAAAGAGCTTTGGTAGAGGGGGAAAAAGAGCAGACTAATTACAGAGTGAAAGGTCAAGTTTATTAAGTATTGACGGTTCAAGTGGTTAAATATCTGAAAACACAAATTGACATGAATCCAAAACACACTGATGATTGTGCTGTCAAACAATGAAGCTATATGGAATCTATGAACAGGTTGTGGGGGTCCCTGCTTCATCTCTCTCTCAGCTAAGGGGTCCCTGCTTCATCTCTCTCTCAACTAAGGGGTCCCTGCTTCATCTCTCTCTCAGCTAAGGTGTCCTTGGCCTGAAAACGTTGACGACCCCCGACTTAGAGACAGAACCGCAACGTCTCATAACAAACTGCAGAAAGCTCTGCATTAACAAAAAGCAGGGGGAAAATGATTTTTTCTCATAAACTCCTGTGTGGAAATATGACTTTTTATATTAAAAGCAGGCCTGCGTCTGCGTGTGCCTGTGGATACACAGCGCTCTGATGTAGAAACGCCTTGCAGAAAGCTCTTCTACATGAAGGGAATGAAAGGATTATGTCAATTATCTGAGGGCGAGTGCCAGAGCCTTTGAAAAGCGGGCGAGTTTAGACGCTCCACGCGGTGGCTTCTCAAAGTGGGCGTCGATCGGGGCACCCTGGGGTGCCCTGACTCTCAAGTCCAGTGGAGCCTCGGAATACTTATATTTGGAGTTCATTAATAACACTTAAGTTTAACCACTTAAGTCTTTTAGACCCTCCATACGGAGTAAAGCAGACTTGAGTTGCACTTTACTCTGTGCGTTCTTTTTCAATCTACTCTAAATCTTTTCTCCAAAAATAGCCAATCTACAAGCCCACAGCGAGCTATTGTGAGCTTGTAGATTGGCTATTTTCGACTATGTTCAGTGGCGTCAGTTCAGAAAAAGATAAGATATGGCAACATGACTGGTGTCTTGCGCGCGTGCAAGACACCAGTCATGTTGCCATACCTTAGCAACAGGCATGATACATTTATTTTAAGAAGTAGATTACATTTTTTCCCCCCGTTTCTACGGTTTCTTGGGCTGGTTATGGCAGCCTGGAACGTTTGTTCAAGTGCAGCTAAACTTGGCATGTTAGTAAACGTGCCACAATTAACAACAATGCATTGCACCTGTGCAGCTGACCTGCGGAACCTGGGAATATACCATTTTGTCAAGATGGGGAGAATACAGTGGAGAATATAATTATAATACCTTGTTAAAGTGACCATTTTGTTACAACATAATAACCAGCACAGATAGACAAAGAGACATTCATGGATTTATATTTAAAAGTAACTTTTATTTCCCCCCCCCCCTGGACCCAGGGTATGGCAGCTGCATACCCCTGCCATACCCAATTGACGCCCCTGACTATGTTCACAGCGGAATATAGGGATGCTGGGCTTCAAGTGGTTACATGTCAAGTATGAAGTTATATACAATTGTTTTAGAAACTACAATCCTCTCAGGTTTTCATTGTGACACATACAGTACATACTGTAAGTATAAAGTGGCAGACATTGTTTTTCAAATATCTTTAAATCTGCACTCGGGTATTTTCACACGTTGTGCTAAATTGGGTCAGGCATGGATCTGTAGAAGCTTAGTTTCTGGCACCCTTGGTAAGGGGAGGGGAGGGGGGGGAGCAAACAACATACCATCACTGTCAGGCAGAGAACTCGTATCTCCAAGTTTCAAATGTGTATATTTTTTCTCAACACAAAAAGCCCTGCATCAACATACAAGACCGTCGCACAAAACCAGCGAAAATAGCAGATCTGCAAGCACATCGCGATGGTTGCACGCTCGTATATTGTCTATTTTCACTATTTTAAATCATTTAAAAAAAAAGATAAATACAAAACAAACGGTTTTGGACATACGAGGTTTCCACCCGACAACAGCGATATGAATAAATATACTTTCAGGCCGACGCCGTACATCCACGGATTTGATAAACCCGTTCTTCTGTACATCCACGGATTTGATAAACCCGTTCTTCTGCAAAGCCGTGGGCTTGCAGCCAAGCTGGAGCTTCTCTCTGACTGTTGCTATGCGTCAGAAATATTCACCGGTCACGGAGTGGAGAACGCAAAGACATGCCTCTCTCTGTACACACAGAGAAAGTATCAGATTATTGGTGTGTTTGTTTTTCGACTGTTTCCCAATGTAAGCATGTGCCAGATGCACCTGTTTTACATTGAGTGCTGTTGATTAAACAATGATTTAATCACTGAGTGACATTTTTTTTTCTTTTCAAATTTCCGAGGCTCTGACCAAAGATAATCCCAGTAAATGTAATCCGAGTATATTTCTTCCACCCAGAACAGAAAAATGACAATCGCGGCCATCAATGCTTTTGTAACGGTCGGTAGAGAAGGGCTCGTTTTAATCATGAACGTGATCTGGACTTTTGTGATTTATAAATGCACCATTTACTACCAGTAAGACTCCCTAATCGGGAGATCAGTGACCGTCAGGTTGCATACACAAACTTTAGATGGCAATGGTAAGCAATCAGGAGGGAATATGGGAAATGGGACAGATCCATGTTGATGACATGACTTTAGAGATACTGTGTACCGCTTTGTGTGATTTTAGGGCAAAATCTGTAGGAGCAGTGTCCAAAAAAAGTTTTTCGCAAGAATTGGCCTCATGGTGGCGCTAGAAGAGGGGCATGTGGGAAATGAGGTGGAGGTTGTGGTTTGGCAGCCAGGGAGTGTGTGTGTGTGTGTGTGTGTGTGTGTGTGTAAAGTTTGGCATGGATCGGGGCAACAGTGGTGGAGATATGAGTAGGGGAAAGGTGTGACGTGATGGACAGACTGACAGACAGACTGACTGACAGACAGCCAGTGGAGGTGCAATTAATGACCCAAAAGACTCTAGAAATGCAGGCCACATTTATAAATGAGGAGCATGTGATGCAACATTAACTGGATGCCGTCCACAAGATTTGGGGAGTGATTCTATGATGTTCCGAGTGCCGTCTGTGAAGTTAACGAATCTGCTTGCGGTCTGTGGCAACCGCGGCTGAAGAGAAAAAACTCAAATTCCCACAGTGCATCGGGAGATTATAACTCAATTAGGAAATCCGGTTATGAAATGGGAAACTTAGAGATACAAGGTTTCTGCCAGACAGTGACGATTTACACTGCCTGTACTGTAACGATGAACCTTGCCATGCATTCTCTTAATGCAGTATTGAATAACCTGGTTTGACAACGAGACCCTCAACGGGAACTCACACTGTGTCAGCTGACAGCCTGTCAATCACATGTCGACACACTGATCTCCCTGTCTGTCTAAAAGGCAGTCCTGCTTGCATTGCACTCTCCCTGCTGACATGTTAACTGCATGCTGTTATCTGCATGCTCCACCAAATAGACTAAGCCCCCCATGCTCCCCATGCCCCCCCCCCCCCTTTTTTTTCTGCTTTTGTAATTGATGTTATGCTTTTTCTGCTTTTGTAATTGATGTTATGCTTTTTCTGCTTTTGAAATTGATTGCGACCGTCAGGTCGCAGTTACTATCAAAACCTCGACCAGCTGTCCGTCAGTCTGTCAGTCTGTCAGTCAGTGTCACACGTCACACTTTTGCCCTGCTCATATCTCTGCAACCGTTGCCCATCAATTCTCACATGCCCCTCTTCTAGCGCCACCATGAGGCCGATTTTAGCAAAACACATTTTTGGACACTGCTCCTACACATTTTGATCTAAAATCACGCAAATCGGTACACACTTGGTCTACACTCATGTCTTCAACATGGATCTGTCTCATATAGCGCCACCATCAGGACAATTTTTTAAAACACATTTTTGGACACTACTCCTACAGATCACACTAATCGGTACACAGTATGTCTACACTCATGTCATCAACATGGATCTGTCCCATTTAGTGCCACCATCAGGCCGATTTTTTCAAACACATTTTTGGACACTGCTCCTACACATTTTGCTCTAAAATCACTCATATGCGACCTGACGGTCGCTTATCTCCCGATTAGGGAGTCTTACTGGTGTTATCCTAGATTAAGTACCATGTTCTATCTGTCTGTCTCTCTATGTTACATGAGATACATAAAGTGTGGTTCCTGTAAAGGGACACAGACTTCAGACAGGTACAACTGGTACTCTGACAACAGGTATTACATAACAGGGTGATGCATGCATTTACAATTTTCTTCATTCCTGACTTGCATTGGCTCTCCAACCGATATGCCCATACATGGGCATATACTGATGACATCAAGGATCTCTATATGTGGGCATAAAAGGGACACAGGTAGATAGATATAGAGATCTCAATATATGGGCATAAATGGGACACAGGCAGAAAGACGTATGTGCGTATGTACAACGGTTACAACGGGTGCTCTGACAACGGCTTTTACATTCACAACATGCATTGTTCCCGATTAGGCAGGTGGCACCGGCCTAGTTTGGCTAATTAGCAATGACATCATGCATTATGCTCCTTTTAGGGAAATTCCCATATAAGGAAATCCTTTGTGGGAAATGTCACAAGAGAGTTTGATAGAGCCAGACCTCACGTCATACGGGCAGTTGACAGGTTGCCATAGTTACTGATTGAATGTTGAATCTCCATATATGGAGATAACCCACGCATCTCACTAAGTCTGACCTCACAAGCCCCATATTTGGACCCGGACAACCTATAACTCCATATATGGAGACTATCTAGCTGCTGACATCAGTATGACATCACATAGTACACAAATGAGCATTATATAAGACTGGCATTATCTGCCGAGAGATTAGATGCAAGCAGTTCTCGAGGGGAGACCTTATCGCCTTCCGTACCGTTCTGGATATCTGGCCTTACAACCCAGATATCTCTGCCTTATACAGGGATCTTCAGAGCCAGTATCCTTTAGCATTAGGGTTGACATCTCGTAGGGTTGACATCAACGTTCTTTATGCGTTTGATGTCGACACCCACAGGTGGCTCAAGCCGGAGGAGGTTTCTGGAATTGTTCCAGAGGCGAGGTCCGGACACTCAGCCTGTGTCTTGGGGAAGGTCATGTATGTCCATGGAGGATGTACCCAGACTAGATACACTAATGACATCTACAGGTTGGACACCAGCACAATGGTCTGGTCTTTAATCAACACCAGAGGCACACCACCCCCTGTTTCATCAGGTCACTCTGCCACCATCATTGGGACAAAGATGTTCGTAAATCCCGGCAATGGGCTCCAGAACAACAACATCAGTGTGTTTGACACAGAGACCAACGTCTGGCTGAACACCACGTCTTCTGCACATCTTCCAGAACAACGTCACGGTCACAAAGCCTTTGCCTACAATGAAGAGCTGTACATTATATTTGGCGGCTTCAACTTTCGTGATTTCAACCTCGACGATCTGTGGAAATTCAATACAAAGAAGACCTTCACCTGGGAGAAGGTTCAGCCCAAGGGAAAAGGCCCTGATTGGAGTCACGGTATGTGCTGTTGCATGGTGGGAGATCACATGATACACTTTGGACACTTAACCCGTACACAACCCGTTGTACAGGTCTTACACTTAAACCCTAGTCTGAAGACGTTTTGCAAGCTGGCGGTTATTCAGTACGGTCTGGAGCGTTCTGGACTCCCACACGACATCAGGTGGGAACTGGCAGCAATGACCAACAGGAAAAAAGAGAAGAAATTGATGACTGGCTGGTGTGATGACTTGCTGGAAGGTGGTATGTCTGGTTGGCTGACTGGCTGGCTGACTGGCTGGATGGCTGGCCTTGCTGGCTGGTTGTATGGATGGATAAATAAATAAATGAATAAATGCTAGTGTAAGTTAAGTGAGTTAATATGGTGTGTGTGACTGAAATCATCACCATGAACACTGATTATCCCTCAAATCAGCAAGTAATCAATAAGAGCAAAACATCACGAAAACATCACCACATTGTCACCAAAACATCACCACAATGTCACCAAAACATCATCACAATGTCACCAAAACACCACTACAACCACTATCATAGAGCTTCGATCACAGAACAAAAACTAAACTAAAACAAAAGTACTGTACAGTACAACAATTCCCAACCCAGGCGGGGGACAAGTGGGCCCCCAAATGTATTGGAAAAACACTACGATGTTATTGATATAAATATAAATATAAATATATAAATATAAATATAACTTGTAAAACCTTCAAAGTAAGGATAAATAGGAGCGTGCATTGATCCAAGCCGCAAGAGAATCGATTGCTCGATCAGTGGTCGTACAAATTAAACATCCTCAGATGATGAACGCTTTAGATTATTTTCAAGTGGGGTCCTGAGCCAACAAATGTTGGGAACCCCTCATAATATATTAGTTAATACCATGCACAGAAGCCAGCTGTTGTTATTGGGGGGAGGTCATTTGCACAGATCTACAAATGAACACAACATGGGTTAGTTAAGCAATATTACACGAGAGGGTGTGCATTAACGCGGTTATCATGCACGACAGCCTTTTCGCAGGAACGAGCCGACAGGCGAGTTCTGTAGGAAGGGCTGGAGTAGAAAAAAATTGTGATATTTTATCATGAACATTAGTGAGGACCTATTATATGAAGACAGGTTGAAAAGTGGTGAACTACTCCTCTAAGTATAAAATGTGAGTACTTTTTACAACACTGCAATATACGGTACTTGCACTATGGCTGTACAATACACAGTACAAACAGCACGTTGGCTGTACAGTACAGAACAAGCAGCCTGCCCATGCCAGTCTGCTCTGCCCACAGCACAGCAGCCATGCCAAGAGAAGGCCTGTTCCACCACCATTCATCACCCTGCCAGCCTGTGCCCGGGCTACACACACACACACACACACACACACACACACACACACACACACACACACACACACACACACACACACACACACACACACACACACACACACACACACACACACACACACACACGGTGACATCAGCACAATGTGTGTTGGACAGTGAATCACTGGCTCTCAGGCAGAGCCATTGAGAAGCGTACAGTAAATTACAGTAAACCCAAGTCTCTAAGCCAGAGGGTGGACACTAACTATAAGTACATTTACTCCAGTACACTGCACTCTTAAGTATTTCATCTGAGGTGCTCCGCAGTAGATCACACAGGGACGGTCAATGTTAACCCATTCAGAACGGGTACACTGTATTGTGTATCATTATTTTGTGCTTTAACTATTGAAAAATAGCAGATATACAAGCTCACAGCGCGGCACCGAGTGCCGCGCTGCGAGCTTGTAGATCTGCTATTTTTGAAAAATCGTGAAAATTAGAATTTTGACCCGATTCTATAAGTGTCTTTTGAATCCTTCTAGTTTTTTTGGGAAAAACCCTATGTTTCTATGTCAGCAATCTGGCCAGCCATCGTCAAAGAAAAGGTCCTTTTCACTTAACTGGAGCTCAGTTAGTCTGTTCTTGAGAGACTACTATGTCAGTGGTACTCAAACCTTTTCACGTGAAGGACCCCCAAAATGATATGTATTTGGCCACGGACCCCCATCTCAACATATTTAGTTCCAGGGACCCCCAGAAGCAAGATTTGAGTTACAAACGTTCGCTTTGAAAATACATATATTCAAAGATTTGCGCACATTTTCACGACTTTTTCAAAAATAGCAGAGTTACAAGCTTGCAGTGCGGCACTCGGTGCCGTGCTGCGAGCTTGTATATCTGCTATTTTTCACTGGTTAAAGCATTCAATAATTCTAGGCCCTAAATGGGTTAACAGAAGGACACTGCAAGCAGCTGTTATCCACGGAGCGTCTGTCTGCCCCCCATACACCCTCATTGTTATCAGAGGAGGACTGTATGGGCATCTGGCATACAGATATAAAGAGCTAGATGCCTCGTTCGCCTCTGCAGTTAATTGGAGCGATGTGCAAAAGTTCTAGTCCGGACTTCCTGAAAAAACGAAGGGAGCGCTTTCAGTCAAAGTGACTACTGGCCAATCACAGCGTGTCTTTTCCGTGACTTATCCAAGGACCACAATTCAATTTTCAACAGAGCCATATCCGATGTTGCGCTGCTCAGCTGCTCTTATAGGCTGCATACGTAAAGACCATCCCCCACCTGCCTCTGATTGGCTTACCGACTTCCGTATGTGTGACGCACGCGGAAGCAATGAACACGGAAGCGACGAAGATTCCCTTGGTTGCTCAATGCATACGCCCCCTAGCCGAAGGAGGCGTCTACCTTTCTATGTCTATGATCTGGCACACCGCCAGGGGTGTCACACCAAATCCTGGGCCCTGGCTACAAGGATTCACTGCGGGCCCCCCATGAATGTTCTTCATAGGGGGAACTGGGAACGCATAATTACTACGCATTATTTTGTGCTTTAACTATTGAAAAATAGCAGATATACAAGCTCTGTGAGCTTGTAGATCTGCTATTTGTGCAAGTCTTTGAATTATTTCAAAACCTTCTAAGGTTTTTTTCTTTTTTTTTTAAAGATCTATGTTTCTATGTCTGTGGTGCTCAAACCTTTTCATGTGAAGGACCCCCAAAATGATATGTATTTGGCCACGGACCCCCATCTCAAAATATTCAGTTCCAGGGACCCCCCAGAAGCTAATTTTTTTTTACGACCTGGCCAACTCATGGAACAATGTAAATAGGGAATGAATGCCCCACCCTTTAATGCAAACCCCATTATACCTGTTGTCATATATAGGATCTGTTTTGACCATCTGTTTGCGCGTGTCCATTTATGCCCATATATGGAGATATGTCTGTCTACGTCCATTTTATGCCCATATATGGAGATATCTGTAGGACCCGTATTGACCATCTGTTTGCCTGTGTCCATTTATGCTCATATACGGAGATATCTGTATCTGTCTGTCTGCATCCATTCATGCTCATATATGGAGATATCTGTATCTGTCTGTCTGCATCCATTCATGCTCATATATGGAGATATCTGTATCTCTCTGTCGGCATCCATTTTATGCCCATATATGGAGATCTCTGTATCTGTCTGTGCCTCCGACTGTGTTGCAGACACAGTGCCGGTTCCCCCTTTAATTTTGTTATAGGACCCGTTTTGACCATGTTTGCCTGTGTCCATTTATGCCATTGCCTATTGACTCATGTGGCGTAAGTGATGTCAGAGCCTTTTATGAAGTGATGTCACAATGAGTCAGCGCTTGCGCCGATTTCCTCCAGATCAGCCTGATGTCAACAATCAGCTCCGCATATGGAGATTCCGAACGTTTTGCGCCGGTTCGGGAAAACCGCACGTCGGGCCGGGTCGAGGCCCGGCACTGCACTCCGCGCCGCGGCGCGGCGTGGAACGCGCGTGCCGAATCTGAAGCCGGTGGGACGTACGGTTCTCGAGATACGCGGATTACATACAGACACACACGCAGACAGAGATTTGTCGCATTTATAGATAGAAGTTTGGGCTGGGCGTCCACTAAGTGGAGAGAGCCAATCCTTCAGTAGCACCGGCCCACAGAGAAGAGACACTGTTTACCACATCCCCCGCATTTTCCCTCGAATCTAATGTCAGCCAACTGCGACGATGACACGTTTGTGCTGTTCACTGATCACCATTAGGGCGTTTTCCTTGTATCCATGTTGACCGGCCTGATGCGGGCTGTTAAGTATGACATCATTTTGTAGGCAGAGGAGAATTTCTGCCCCCAGTTTCCGTGAATCTTTTTACTATTTACACATTTTTCTTCTCTTTGTTGTTGAAAGGAAAGTGTTAGAATTATACTTTAGTCGTTATTTTTGTCTCGGATCTGTTGAAATAGCGAGGGACAGAAAATGCTCTGGGGGCAGACTTCTCCTCTGCCTACAAAATGATGTCACAGCTTAAAAGCCCCTATAGGAAGGACAACTCGCGCACTTCCAAGCGCCCATGCAGGTTCACGACGAACTACAATGCATGGAATAAATGAATAAACTAAGGGCCCACACACTGGCAACATAAACCCTCGGTTCAGCGGTTTGAATTCTCACACGGATCCTTTTTGCCAGTGTGGGCGGACCTTATTTTTATTTCTTTTATTTCACAGCTGTCATTCATCATCAGGGGTGTTATACCAAAGTCTGGGCCCTGGGTACAAGGATTCACTGCGGGCCCCCCATGAATATTCTTCATAGGGGGAGGAGGGGGTTTAAACCATCACGCCTTATTCTGTGCTTTAACTACTGAAAAATCATGAAAAATTGTGAAATATTTCAAATCCTTCTAAGGTAGTTTGAAAAAACCTATGTTTTTATGTCAGTGGTGCTTAAACTTCTTCATGTGAAGGACCCCCAGCGACCCCCCCAGAAGCAAAACTTTAGTTACAAATGTTCACTTAAAGAATACATACCAGTAAGACTCCCTAATCGGGAGATAAGCGACCGTCAGGTCGCAGTGTGATTTTAGGGCAAAATGTGTAGGAGCAGTGTCCAAAAATGTGGTTCAAAGGGTGTGTTTTGGGTTAGGGTTAGGGTTAGGGTTAGGGTTAGGGTAACCCTAACCCTAACCCTAACCCTAACAGATGGCCAAAATTTGTAGGAGCAGTGTCCAAAAATGTGTTGTAAAAAATGGGCCTGAAGGTGGCGCTATATGGGACAGATCCATGTTGATGACATGAGTGTAGACATAGCTGTGTCCAAAAATGTGTTTTGCAAGAATCGGCCTCAGGGTGGCGCTAGAAGAGGGTCATGTGTGAATTGTTGGTTGGAGGTTGTGATTTGGCAGGCAAGGAGTATGTGTGCAAAATTTGGCATGGATCGGGGCAACGGTTGCGGAGATATGAGCAGGGCAATAGTGTGACGTGTGAGGTGTGACAGACAGACTGACTGACTCACAGTTTGTGGAGGTTTTGATAGTAAGTGCGACCTGACGGTCGCAATTATATTCAAAGCTTTGCACACATTTTCAGACTTTTCAAAAATAGCTAAAGTATAAAATAATTAAGCCCCCCCCCCCCCCCCCCCCCCCACCTCGGACCCTATTTACTCGGTCCCACTTTTACCCCCCTTGTGACGCACCTGAGTGTTATTTATTAAAAAAATCTCACAGCCGTCATTCATCTCACACAAAGCCTGTCAGTGTCAGTGTCAGTTCAACACGTCCAGGCTGTACCCTCAACCTCCAGACAGACAGAGACTGGCAGCGCTGCCATCCGGTCTGTAAGATACGTCACAGCTGAGTGGAAACATGAAATGAAGCAGCGCTCCCAAGGTCAGGCAGCGACAGACAAGCGACGCCGAGACGTGACGTTTAATCGTGACAAACACATCAACGTGTGTTTCCAAGTGCTCGCTCGCTCGGGCGGCGCGGTGGTGAAAGAGCCTGCCCATCCACGCAGAGGTTGTGGTTTCAAATACACCACATCCAACATCATGTTATTTGCCCACACATGCATGCATAACAACGTCTGTTATTGTTTTGTTGATATGTTTTCCTTCAAATCAGCAATCATCATTATATTCTAGTTCAGGGGTCTTAAAACGTTTTCAGGCCAAGGACCCCTTAGTTGAGAGAGATGAAGCAGGGACCCCCACAATATGTTCATAGATTCCATATAGTTTCATTGTTTGACAGCACAATCATCAGTGTATTTTGAATTCATGTCAATTTGTGTTTTCAGATATTTAACCACGTCAATACATTAAAATCTTGACCTTTCACTCTGTACTTTTTCTGCTCTTTTTCCCCTCTTCACCAAACCTCGGACCCCCTGTTGAAGACCCCTGATTCAGAGCAATAACTAAACCTGTCCTACAGTATATTTTCTAGACGTCCTCCCCAGTCAGTTTGAAAGAAGGTAGAATTATGGGCAGGATGCTGTGTGCCAGTGATCACCCTCTCTGCCCTGTGCCAACATGTTGGCACCCGTGAAAATAAGAACATCAGTTGATGTTCTATCGACAGATGAGCCATTTCTAAACGTCACATGTCCTGCTATTGGCAAGACAGAGCTTGTAGATCTGCTATTTTTGGCTAAAGTTCTCCTCAGAATATGGATGCGAGGGTTCAAGTTGTTCATTTGAAACAACGGTCCTATCACACTAAGATTTGGCGGCTCCCCCTGTACTAACTCTGAGGACCCCCTAGGGGTCCCCGGACCCCCTGTTGAAGTCCCCTGGACTATAGCGTATTGCCATGGCATCAGCTAATGGGGAGCCTTTTCAAACAAACACACATGAGGAGCATATGTTAAATGATCAGGTGGTGGTACGGTAAGCTCCCGTATTGTGTGTGTCCATTGAAGATAACAATGAGGGTGTGTGCAGTGCAGACAGATGCTCCCAACAGCTGCTTGTTGAAGTGTCCTTCAGCTCACACTGACCCTCCCTGCATGTGTGATCTACTGTGAAGCACCTCAGATGGAATCCTTAAGAGTGCAGTGTGGACTGGAGTAAATGTACTTAAAAGGATCCCTGGCTAATAGTACGATAATACGATAATACAGTGTACCCGTTCTGAATGGGTTAACATTGACCGTCCCTGTGTGATCTACTGCGGAGCACCTCAGATGGAATACTTAAGAGTGCAGTGTACTGGAGTAAATGTACTTATAGTTAGTGTCCACCCTCTGGCTTAGAGACTTGGATTTACTGTAATTTACTGTAATTTACTGTACGCTTCTCAATGGCTCCGACTGAGAGCCAGTGATTCACTGTCCAACACACATTGTGCTGATGTCACCGTGTGTGTGTGTGTGTGTGTGTGTGTGTGTGTGTGTGTGCGTGCGTGCGTGCGTGCGTGCGTGCGTGCGTGCGTGCGTGCGTGCGTGCGTGCGTGCGTGCGTGCGTGTGTGCGTGCGTGTGTGTGTGTATGTGTGTGTGTGCGGCCCGCGCACAGGCTGGCAGGGTGATGAATGGTGGTGGAACAGGCCTTCTCTTGGCATGGCTGCTGTGCTGTGGGCAGAGCAGACTGGCATGGGCAGGCTGCTTGTTCTCTACTGTACAGCCGACGTGCTGTTTGTACTGTACAGCCCACATACTATCTGTACTGTGTACTGCACAGCCAACGGACTATTTGTACTGAAAAGTCCTCAGACCAGCCACGACGTGGACACATAGACATCAAAGGGGGCTTGAGCCCCTGCCCTTTTATCAGTCTGTAAAAAGTGTCCTCTCCAGACCATGAATGCAGTTTTTACTATGGTTAAAGAAATGCAAATGTCCCCTCTTTCCATGCAATACCCGAAGGCAGCATTCAAGAGAATTGCCTTGTCCAAACTCTCCTGAACTTGAATGCAGCATCTTATGTTGAAAGAATTGCCCTCTCTGTGTAGAAATCCATGCCGTTACGCCACATCTCCTGTATTCACTTGATTATGCTTAGTTCAGTGTGGTATCAAGCACCGAAAAAGCCGACCTCCAAGCTCACAACGCGTTGCGCTGTGATATCTTCACCAAAGTGGGACGTGCATCGAGGACCTTCCTAGGAAGGCGCTCGGGGGGCATCCGTACTAGATGCCCCAACCACCTAAGCTGACTCCTTTCCAAGTGAAGGAGAAGCTGTTCTACCCCAAGTCTCCCTCGGTGGTAAATGGTAAATGGTGCATTTATTTAGCGCTTTACATTCACCCATTCACACACACATTCATACACCGAGGAAACCATGCAAGGCACCAACCTGCTCATCAGGAGCAGTTAGGGGTTCAGAGTCTTGCTCAAGGACTCTTCCACACTAACTCTGGGGGAGCCCGGGATCGAACCGGGAACCCTTCGGGAACCCGCCGTGCTC
Source organism: Nannobrachium achirus (assembly GCF_963921795.1). Taxonomy (NCBI): domain Eukaryota; kingdom Metazoa; phylum Chordata; class Actinopteri; order Myctophiformes; family Myctophidae; genus Nannobrachium; species Nannobrachium achirus. The sequence continues at coordinate 2,420,715 of NC_137831.1, read as the reverse complement.
TAATGACGGTTGCTCTACCCCTGAGCCACTGCCGCCTCATACCTTGTGCTGTCCTTGCTCTAAATCAGGGGTCTTCAACAGGGGGTCCGGGACCCCTAGGGGGTCCTCAGAGTTACTACAGGGCGTCCTCCAAATCTTCCAATCCTTTTTACAGTATATTAACAACTTGAACCCTAGTGTCCATATTCTGAGAACTGTAGCCAAAAATAGCAGATCTACAAGCTTGTAGATCTGCTATTTTCGGCAAAGAGGTTTGGTGAGGGGAAAAAGAGCAGACTAAGTACAGAGTGACAGGTCAGGTTTATTAGGTAATGACGGTTCAAGTGGTTAAATATGTGAAAACACAAATTGACATGAATCCAAAATACACTGATGATTGTGCTGTCAAACAATGAAACTATATGGAATCTATGAACAGGTTGTGGGTTGTGGCTTCATCTCTCTCTCAACTAAGGGGTCCTGGATCTGAAAACGTTGAAGACCCCTGCTCTTAAATGTAAATAGTAATCCTGTTTGGCCCTAATAAGTAGGCTATAGTAATACACACATACACCAACACACGAACTCGCGCACGCACAAACACACACAAATGTAATGCACACAACAGATATGCAAATGTCTTAATGTGTGAACATACGCACGCACGCACGCACGCACGCACGCACGCACGCACGCACACACACACGCACGCACACACGCACGCACGCACACACTCACAAATCACCCTAGAGAAATTAAAAGGCAAATCACAAATGTTTCTTCCTGTAATGTAAACCAATGCATGCCTCTAAAGAACTAGCTTTTATCAGGAAAATAATTTAATAAACTGACAAAATAAATTGTGAAAATAGCTGAACGCCATCTGTGGAACCGAATCAACAGAAATGTAATGCCTCAGCGCCTACAAGTCCAAGTGCTTGTCAGGGTGGGCAGGGGCGTCAATTGGGTATGGCAGGGGTATGCAGCTGCCATACCCTGGGTCCAGGGGGGAAAATAAAAGTTACTTTTAAATATAAATCCATGAATGTCTCTTTGTCTATCTGTTCTGGTCATTATGTCGTTAAATTACAGTAAAATAACTACAAATGCTAAATTTTACGAAATGGTCACGTTTACTAACATGCCAAGTTTAGCTGCACTTGAACAACCGTTCCAGGCTGCCATATCCAGCCCAAGAAACCGTAGAAATTTTGAGGGGAAAAAAATAGAATGTACTTCTTAAAATAAATGTATCATGCCTGTTGCTAAGGTATGGCAACATGACTGGTGTCTTGCACACGCGCGCGAAGGTGCGTGTGCAAGACACCAGTCATGTTGCCATACCTTACCTTTTTCTGAACTGATGCCACTGCCAGAAAGTGGATTTTTTAATGGTGTCAGTAATTGAGTTAAGTCACTGTCAGACTCTCCTGTCGTTCTGTCCACAGATGTCCTATCAATAAAGCTGGGAAAACCCACACCACATCCATGATGTCATTTCCTCTTGTCGTAACCACATAAACTCTAACAGCGTCTCTTTCTATTCCGTCGATCTACAAGCTCACACAGCGCGCACTGTAGTCTTTTGTGTTTGCCGTGTAAGGACCCCTGGGGGACGGCGGTCAATGCAGTGTCAAATGGTTCAGTCCTTCTCTGTGTTCCATTAGGGACTGTTTGTTATTTATAATGAGGGGCCAGGGGGGGGTCATTAAGGGGGGGCACGGGGGGTCATTAAGGTAGCAGAACCTTCCTGGTGACAGACAGTTGTTTTCCTAGAGCGATTGAAAGAAAACCACTGAGGTCGATGACATGACTGTAGAGAGACTGTGTACCGCTTTGCGTGATCGTAGGACCAAATCTGTAGGAGCAGTGTCCATAAATGTGTTTTGCAAGAATCGGCCTCATGGTGGCGCTAGAAAAGGGGAATGTGAGAAATGAGGGGTTGGGATTTGGCAGCCAAGGAGTGTGTGTGCAAAGTTTGGCATGGATCGGGGCAACGGTGGCGGAGATATGAGTAGGGGAAAAGTGTGACGTGAATGACTGACTGACTGACTGACTGACTGACTGACAGCCAGTGGAGGTTTTGATAGTAATGGGTAGAAGGGACACCGGGGAGACCAAAAAGTTAAATCCATGGTGCAGTCACTAAAGCCACTGTCCTAGTGTCCTAGTGCACTGGTGTTTATCTGGGCTAAAGGTTACTACTCTGTTACACCGCTCCATCCCAGCGTGACAATAAGCAGCCATTGTGGAAGCATTGTGTGACAATGGACTCCTGATCCGCCATCCGGTCCTGGGATTGTGTGAGATTATCCCCCCATTCAGTGTCTCTTTAATCCAGCGTGTTGTAGTAGCCTACGGTACAGTGCTCAAAGAGAGACATCTAAAGTTAGGCCCGGAGCTGCTGGTGCTGCAAGACACTGGAGCATCAGTTCATCACGCTAACACCTCAGACTCAGAGCGTGGAGGTGAGGCTGCTACCCTTACACGTCTCTAGGTTTGAGAGCCACTGATCTAGGAATAAATACAAAAGTCATTTATAGCTGTTAAAGTACAAGTTACTGTATAAAAAATAATAATGTAAATAGTACAGCAAGAGTATACAACAGTGAGTGCAACATCAACTGAAGCGTTCAAAATGTAACCAAGCCATGACCAGACTAGAGCGCTCCAGCTGCAAAAAAAAAAACATAACGACAAACAGGAAGCTGGTGGACTAACCGGGTCCGCTAATTGCTGCTAATCACTGGTCTCCGGCCCCGAGGATGTCTTTTACCCCCGGAGGCAGGGGGGGGGGGCAGGATGTGGGGGTTCGTTTTCCTCAAGGGGCCCTATAGCAGTGTTTCTCAACCACTGTGCCTGGGGACCTTTGGTGTGCCCCTGAGAAGGGGCAAGCGTGCCCCTTGAAACTGCTTGAAAGCCCAATGCGTTGTGTGCTTGTAGATCTGCTGTTTTCACTACTGTTGTGCGACAGCCTTGTATGATGAAGCAGGGCTTTACTTTGCGAAGAAACAAACACATTTGAAACTTGGAAATACGAGGTTTCTTCCTGACAGTTATGATATTTACACCCCCGTATTATGTTGGTGTGCCCATGGATTCTTGGGACATGAAAAGTGTGCCCATGCAGAAAAAAGGTTGATAAACACTGCCCTAGAGTCTCAAAGACTCGGCCCCATTTCCCGTTCTGGAAAAAAACGAGCACTCAGTCAGCGTTCCACTTTTCCCACATGTACTGTGACAATGTGACGTGTACACAGATCATAAAAAGTAGCAGGTTATTTACATGAGCACACAAGGTCCGTGCAAGACATCAGGTGTTATAAGAAGTGGACGAATGGACGGACGGATGGACGGGCGGATACAGTGTCGTACATACAGATGTTTCCTGTTGAGATTGGCACATTTCACCCATTTTTTTTTTTTTTTTCATCTCACTCACGTCACTTTGTCTGCTGACCTCACTCAGCAACGAAATAAACAGAAATTAAACACGAATAAAACAGGCAGAAACCTTGTATCTCCAAGTTTCAAATGTGTAAATTTTTTCGCAAAGTAAAGCACTGCTTATTCAAGGCCGTCGCACAAAAGTAGTGAAAACAGCAGATCTACAAGCACACAACGCCCCGGCTGTTTTCACTCATTTAAATCATTTTTTAAAGGATAAATACAAAACAAACGGTTTTGGACATACAAGGTTTCCACCCAACAACAACGATACACTCCATCAGTGCAGTCTCTCCTCAGCACTTTAATGCACGACTACAGCACACACCATCATAAGCCTTCTCCAATCACAGCGGGCACTCTCCTCCTGTCCAATCACAGCGGGCTCCTCCCGTCCAATCACAGCGGGAACTCTCCTCCCGTCCAATCACAGCGGGCACAAAGAGGTCATGTTTAAAGCCCCATTACTCATCACTTGCTCACCGGTATCGCGTGCCGAAAAAACAGCCAATCTACAAGCTCACAGCGTGTCACACTGTGAAGCATCGGCGAGCTTGTAGATCGGCTATTTTTCTGGAGCGCGGCACCGACCTGCGACTAAGCATAAATCACATTTTAGTTTGGATCATGGGGGAGGAGGGCGAGTCAAAAAAGCAGTCTGCATGCAACTCTGGCTCACAACTAAAAAGTGGTAAAAAAGGAACGACAAAATTAACTCTCACTACATAGGATGTCTTAAACCACCATCAAAGTAGCTTAAAAGTAGCTGTTGTGATTTAATAATAAAATATCCATCCATGATTTCCAAACGCAATCTTTCTTAAAATACAGGCGTATCTGTCATCGAGCCAAACTGACTGCAGGGGGCAGCGATATGCAATGAACGAGACCCGGGGCTGTGCAGCGTACAAACAATCCCAAGACCATGTCCCAATATGTGATCTTTGAAACATCAATATCTGGGGTGTTTCCCTGAAGTTCTGAACTGCCTTCGCTGAATGTGTGTGTGCCAATACATGCTTCATTTCATAGAAGTATCTTCTGTTGTTCTGTTGTATTCTAAAGTCTGGCCAGTTCTAACACTCATATCTTGAAATTATAACTGCTTTTCAGTTTGGAGATCACTTGACCAGCGTTTTGGCGACTTTGTCTTTCTGCACGGATCTTAGAAACAAGCCGCTATGGAATCCTCAAGACTGGAATCAGTCCCCGGGACTGAAAACTTTAACCTCTGAGCCTATGAAGAGGAACGGTTCAAACACTTTTTCAATTAAACAAATTTAAAATTGATCTAACTATTAAATCACTAAATCTTTAGAAGACCCACTCTGTGAATTTCATCCCCTAAAGCCTTCTTTAAATATGTTTTCTATGATTCTGGCCGGGGACTGGATTTCGCTTCAAAATTACATCATCATACACTGCCAGCCAATCACAGCGCGTCTTGCTGACTTCTCAGGAAGTAGCTTGCATCAACATAACAACAACATAAATTATACTCTGGTGTAGGAGTCCGTATCGCCGAAATGCCTGCGGTGGTATGCGGCCCGGTCCGCGGCGAAAAACGGACGAAAAAAGCAGACCACGGTTTGCTATACCACTACTGACCACTAGTTGAGCAACTTACACAGTATAGCTTTAAAGTGCATTAAACTGAGAGGGTTCAGAGCGAGCGGATAAGGTATTGAGCGAGATCTTACCGTCCTCGGTGGGTACATAGACGTTGAGGTAGAGGCAGTCCTCGCTCTGCTCCTGGACGTAGCCCACCACGGTGTCCAGGTTGGCGGTGAACCAGACGGGCAGCATGTCGTTGAGCAGCACGCGGTCCTCCAGGAACTGCGGGCAGACGGCGGCGAACGCCGTGGCGTTGCGGATGCCCGGCCACGACGTGGGCGGCTCGGGCGGCTGGAAGCGGCGCTCGCCCGTGGGCGCCATGGCGTAGGGCACGCCCAGGTACTGCTCCACGGGGCCCAGGATCTCGTTGGGCAGCGTCACCTTGACGCCGCGCAGCTTGCCGTAGTTGGTGGTGACCACGGGCTGCGGCGCCGCCTGCTGCGTGGTGGTCACGGCCGAGCACGTCGTCACCGCGAAGAACGCCACGAACGCCAGAGCCGCCGTTATCCGCAGCAGCGAGTTGTTGGTGTTGGCCCTGGGGCCGACGCACCGCCTTGGCGCCCACGAAGGGCCTCCTTCCGGTAGAGACATAATAATAATATCCTCTCCCCGAATCAAAGCCAAGCCCCCACGGAAAACCACGGTAGAACGAAGTCGAAGAGCCTCCTTCTTCTTCTTCGCCTGGTTGGTCAAAAACCCCGGGATTAGCGGTTAAAAGGCTGCTGCGTGTGCTGATGCTAACGCTACTTTTGTAGCCTCCCTAGTATTCCGGCTTGGAGGACCAACACTTCCCGCGAAATTAATTGGCCTCCTTTTCCCCGGGTGCCAGTCGAGGTACTTCCGAGGTAGACTTCCTTTCCGGGTGCTTCGAAACACCACTGAGCAAACTCGCATCGAAAATTAATAGCTGGGGGCGGGGCTTGGGCGGGGCAGTCCGCCCTCGATTATATCACACCTCGACGGTACCGATCCTCGCAGGTTTAAAGATCCACGCTCGCGTTGACGATTATGACGAAGCCTACAGGCTCCTCCTCCTCCTCCTCCCCACCGCCCCACCCCCCACTCCCCCCTTTTTTTATACTCCTCAGGCGGTGACACGCTGGCTCCCCCCGGAGGCGACGGCTTGTTCAGCAGACCCCGTCCCGAGATCCCGCAGCATGGGTGAACGGAGGTGGTGGTGGTGGTGGCGGTCGTCGGCGGCTGCTGCTGCCGTGGGAAAAAAGGGAACTCCTGTTGTTGTAGTCCTGGTGGTCCTGGACTCTGAGGCAGGAGGAGGAGGCGGCCGGAGGAGACGATCTTCTACGGTTGTCCGGGTGACGAGCCAGAGATTCATGGGACGTCCTGGAAGAACAAAGGGAAAAACAGAAGTGATTAAAAAAAAACTGTGATTCTCAACGATTCTTTCGATTTCGAGGACCCTCAATTTGATTGCGACCGTCAGGTCACTGTTACTATCAAAACCTCCACCGCCTGTCAGTCCGTCAGTCTGTCTGTCACGTCACGTCACACTTTTGCCCTGCTAATATCTCCGCCATCGTTGCCCCTATCCATGTGACATTTTCAACCTCCACCCTTCCAGGGACCCCCGCAGCTCCAGGGACCCCCGCCAAAATGCAAAAAAAAACAACCAAATGACGCCCCCAAATCGGCTGCTCACCGCGTTGCTCAGCCACAGACAAACACACATCTCATCAACATGGATCTCCTCTTTTCTCACATGCCCCTCTTCTAGCGCCAACATGAGGCAGATTCTTGCAAAACACATTTACGGACACAGATCCTACAATTTGTGCCCTAAAATCGTGCAAATCGGTACACGGTATGTCTACACTCATCTCATCAACATGGATCTGTCCCATATAGCGCCACCAACACATTTTTGGACCTAAAATCACACTGCGACCTGACAGTCGCTTATCTCCCGATTAGGGAGTCTTACTGGTATGTGTCGCTCTGTCAGTGTATCGTTCTGTTGATGCTGCTGTTTGGGGGACTGAGCATTGGTTCGAACTCCCGTTGGTCTGACCAGGTTAGCATTCACCAGCATCGGCAGGTTAGTATTCGCCAGGTTAGCATTCACCAGGTTAGCGTTCACCAGGTTAGCATTCACCAGGTTAGCGTTCACCAGGTTAGCATTCACCAGGTTAGCATTCACCAGGTTAGCGTTCACCAGGTTAGCGTTCACCAGGTTAGCGTTCACCAGGTTAGCGTTCACCAGGTTAGCATTCACCAGGTTAGCATTCATCAGGTTAGCGTTCACCAGGTTAGCGTTCACCAGGTTAGCGTTCACCAGGTTAGCGTTCACCAGGTTAGGCCCAACAGGAGGTGGAACCAATATCATGTTGCCGCTGTTTGTTCATGTGGAGGCACTGAACAACATTCAGTTGCATGTTTCATACAGGGACACGTAAACATCTTATCTTATCTTACTGTACATACAGTAAGTCTGTCTCCTATCTTACTGTACATACAGTAAGTCTGTCTCCATGTCACATGAACACCTGCCACCATTCCATCACAAACACACAACTGATTACACCAGGCTGGTACGGCAAAGTACACGCACACCAGGGCTGGATTAACAGCTCAGAGGGCCCCTGGGCACTGAAGCACCAAGGGCCCCCCGTGTGCGCGCAAAATGTTTTGTAGGCATGATGTAGGTCCAATATAACATCTGCAGCAGCAGTTGGCACAGCACAGCGCGGCCCGGCAGAGTTTTAATCAGTTGACATCAGTTACATTGTACTTAACACACAATCAGCACTTTTAAGCAGCATTCTCACAGCATTTCTTTCTGGTGGGTGGTGGACATCATTTATTTCATTTTGAACAAGGGCCCACCTTGGAGGGCCCTTGATGCCCAGGGGCCCCGAGATCCGGGCCTGGCGTGCGCGCACACACACGCACACGCGCACACACACACACACACACACACACACACACACACACACACACACACACACACACACACACACACACACACACACACACACACACACACACACACACACACACACGGGTGCAGCACTTATAAACGTATGCACAACATGCACGCACACACACAAGCACATACGCATTGAACATATAATTGATTTCTGAGAGTGTACAAAGGGAACGGGTCCATTTGGTTCCATTTGAAAACTCGGTACAAACTGACTGTAAATCGATATTTTTACAGTAAAGGATCCCCCCCCCCCAACATGGGGAGCCCATGTTGAAAAACAGTGGATTAAAAAAAATGTAGCTGATCCCCCTCTGCATCTGTGATAATGAAGTTAATCCATGTGTGTGTGTGTGTGTGTGTGTGTGTGTGCGTGCGTGCGTGCGTGTGTGCGTGCGTACGTGCGTGCGTGCGTACGTGCGTGTGTGCGTGCGTGTGTGTGTGTGTGTGTGTGCATGTTGGATGGATTAAGCCGTGGCAGATTGAGCACACGGTGGTGTGTGTGCTTACATCTCACAGGAGGAAATGATTTAACCTGAAAAATACCTCAAAATGTCTTCTAAATCCTACTGGTTTTCTGAAAAAAAAAAAAAAACACTTGTTTATTTATCTGTCTTGCTCACAGTGTTTAATGTCAAGGACCCCTTAGAATTATTGCGACCGAAGGTCGCATATACTCTGAAGAACCGTGTCGCTTGAGTGTCCTTCCTTCCTTCCTTCCTTCCTTCCGTATCCTCGTGACCGTCCTTCCGTATCCTCTGTGATGTCAGTGTGATGTCAGCGAGTTGTGACATCACTTCCTGTACAGGGCGGCTACACGAAATGTGGATAACACTATATATGGAGATAGTCCAGTCCATCATGTCATATGGGACTACCGTCATAGAAAGTAGCCAGTGTTAGGCCGGAGTCATTGGCTGTCTAAACATGGAGATGTGGATAACACTATATATGGAGATAGTCTAGTCCAATATGTCATATGGGACTACCGTCATAGACAGTAGCCATTGTTAATCCGGAGTCAATGGCTGACTGTCTGTACAGGAAGTGATGTCACATGACATACTTTTTATGCCCATATACGAGTCCTAACATGGAGATGTGGATAACACTATATGGAGATAGTCTAGTCCAATATGTCATATGGAACTACCGTCATAGACACAGCCATTGACTCCGGCCTAACAATGGCTACTGTCTATGACGGTAGTCCCATTATGACATGATGGACTGATATATCTCCATATATAGTGTTCTCCACATTTCCATGTTTAGGCCCCATCGCTCACACCCTAGGTGGGGTTGGCGATAGGGCCTTTCTGTGTGGAGTTTGCATGTTCTCCCCGTGTCTCCTAGGGTTGATACCCTCACAAAAACATGATTAAACTCCCCCCAGAATGATAACAACTAGAATCGTCAGAGAAACACTGTGGTTGGCCAGATAGTCAAGAATTGGCGCGACCTTGCCCTTTATGGCGAGGTCGCATGTCACTCTGAGGTGTCTTACTAGTATGTATTTGACTGCCAACCCCCATCAAAATATTGCATTCCAGGGACCACCCAGAAGCAAATATTTGAGTTAAAAATGTTTGCTTTAAAAGAATATTTATTCAAAGATATTTGCACACATTTTCACATTTGTGAGTGTCTCCTATAGATAGCAGTATGCATGTTACTTTGTAGCCTGAGCTGCAATACTGCTGGTGACCAACTGGCGCTGTTGAGTCACACACACACGCGCGCGCGCGCACACGCACCACCGCTCACTTAAAACTTGGTTTGACTTTTTCAAAAATAGCAGACATACAAGCTCACGGTGCGGGAACGATCTAAATATATTTAGGTTAATATGAAAATAGCACACAGTATTCAAACTCATTTAGTGCCACCACTAGATGGAGCCAAAGCCCCATAGGCGGCCGCTGTAGCTGCGCAAGCCCTGCACAGCCGTGACGTGCGCGATGACTTTCGTGCGTGTCATCACTATGCGCCGGAAGGCCTTGGCTTCCATTACCTCTAGGCTAATCTTATTGTTAGAAGCACATTTGTCGTCTATTTTGCCGCAAATAAAGGCTGTCCTCTTCCAGAAAAGCATAGATTCAGAGAAAAGGGGCTTTAAAGTTGGCAGATTGCATTTGGATTAAATGGAATAAATCGGCAAAAAGTGACGGTAGTAACGTTAGTAAACGTAGGCGGCCGTCGGACCACCTACGGATTCAAGATGGGTTCACGGTAAGGACCAACGTTACAAAAACTGAAGCCGAACTAGTTCGGGATCGGCACCTCGGATTGCGTCGCTAGCCGACAAATAAAGCCAAACTAGCTCGGGATAGGCACTCAGCCCTGTTAAAGATGAAAAGAGGTAAAAAATAATGAGATTTCTGCCTATGAAATGCCCACAAATGGATGCCAGATTTAAAGTGTCCTTGGCACAATTTAACCTTTTCAGATGGGAGAGCCAAAATGTTGTTCGTTCTGACTACAAAATTACTTGGCTGTTTCCGCTCCCGACAAGATCAGAAAACCGAAATTGGAGGCGATCCCAGCTTAAAAAAAAAAAAAAAAACACAAATTGTTAGAATATGGAGTTGTCCGCCCGACAGCGGCGATACGTTCCTAGCCTTGTGGAGGAGACCGGTACACCTGTCAGGGTGGATCAGTGGAAGGGAGGTAAAGTTTAGAGACACATTAGCCTTAAAACATGAAACCATCTCTTTTGGTTTGGTGGGCGGGCTGTGGGTAATTTGATACAACTGAGAGACGTTCTTTTGGCTTGGCTGGGGTGATTTGATTTCATTACATCTGTAAGAGCACTGGACTCTGCAGCACGGGGGGGGGGGGGGGGGGGGGCTGCAGAGAGCCATGGATTAGCAATGGTGGGGAGGAAAACTGCTTCATCTCTCTCTCAGCTAAGGGGTCCTTGGTCTCTCAGCTAAGGGGTCCTTGGCCTGAAAACGTTGAAGACCCCTGCATAGAGTATTGAAAGCATCTCACAGATATTTGTGTCAGGAACAGATGGCCTGTGAACCCAGCATTAATTAAATTTCCTGTCGGGGGGGGGGGGGGCTGGCTGTAACCGTTGTCTTGTTCCATCCACCCTCCAGGCTCACTCTCAAGACATCTTCTATTTTTTTTTTCTAAATGTTTTTTATCCCACGTTTTTTGCAACCCATTTTTCTCACCCGGTGACTACCTAACCTGTAGTCCTGGTTTCTGCTCTCCCCCTGCCGCGCCAGGGGACATTGGGGAGCACCCAGCTGGCTAGGGGGGAGGTAGGCTAGTATAGAAATGTTTTTGTGTGAAATGAAATGTTTTTCTATGCCCAAGGAGACACGGGGAGAACATGCAAACTCACCACAGAAAGGCCCTATCGCCAACCCCACCTAGGATGTGGGTGCTGATGATGCGGGTGGAGGAACACGCCCCCAGCGCCCACAGTTTCCCCCGGTGGGAATCGAACCCAGGACCTTCTAGCTGTGAGGCGAAGTTCTAACTACTGCACCACCGTGCCTCTCTCAAGACATCTTTGTATTTCATATTTAGTTATTTCCAAGCCGCCCGGCCCTAGCCTGGCGGGGCCCGACGTCATACTGCGTTCACTCACTCATTCCTTCCCCAGTATAACGTCTGGCCTTCTGGGTATAGGCAGCGAGTGTCCTGATTATTTTCTGATCGGGGCCAATCAGTGACTGCTGTCCGCACAACAAACGTAGTCTTCCTGACAACAAGTGAAAAGCTTCCCCTGATTGGTCCATGTGTAGACGGCGACGTAGATGCTTGCTGCAGCATTTTCCAAAACAACAATGTCTGCCCTCGCGATGCAACAAGTGTAACAGTTAACGCTCTAACGATAAAACAAGCAATAAGTGCAGTTATTTCAGAGTTGGAATCAATTACAACAAGCAAAAAGGACCACGGGGGATGCGCTAGCTGTCAAGGCAAGTAATCCCGCCCACTTTTCAAGCTGCCAATAGGCCGAAGGCCAGACGTTATACTGGGGAAGGAATGAGTGAGTGAACGCAGTATGACGTCGGGCCCTGCCAGGCTAGCCCGGTCCTGGCCTGAGGACATCTCATGGCTTCTATAGCATCCCAGTCCCCCTAAAATACACTGGTTTAAAGTAAATAGTGCATGTAGCCTACTGTACATGCTTTTGGTACTATTACTTTACAGGAGTATTTCCAATTTTCAGTACTTTTACTTCTACTCCACTACATCTCAGATGCACATACTTTTACTCCACTACAATTATAAAAAAAAATAGTTATAGTTGCTTTAAAACATACCTTAACCACTTCAGCCCTATATACTGTAGATGTTTCGGACATTTGAAAATAGCTGATCTACAAGTTCTGTGAGCTTGTAGATCTGCTATTTTCAAAACATTTGTATACATTAATACATCTGAAAACTTGTGATGGAACATTCTACACAATTGCGACCGTCAGGTCGCAGTTACTGTCAAAACCTCGACCAGCTGTCCATCAGTCTGTCTGTCACACGTCACACATCACACTTTTGCCCTGCTCATATATCCGCAACCGTTGCCCCGATCCATGCCAAATTTTGCACACACACTCCTTGCATGCCAAACCACAACCTCCAATCAATTCACACATAAACCTCTTCTAGCGCCCTGAAATCACGCAAATCGGTACACACTTGCTCTACACTCATGTCATCAACATGGATCTGTCCCATATAGCGCCACCATCAGGCCGATTTTTTCAAAAAAAAATTTGGACACTGCTCCTACACATTTTGCCCTAAAATCACGCTGCGCCCTGACGGTCGCTTATCTCCCGATTAGGGAGTCTTACTGGTGAGTACTTTCTACTTCTGCTACTTCTAGTACATTTTGATGCCAATAGTTTGTAATGTTGAATTCAGCACTTTTACTTTTAAAGGGTGCACACACACCAAAACACCTATGAGAGTGGAATCCGCGTTCCACCAATGCATCTCAATGGGAAGGGGGCGTTTACAGGTCAGTGGAGGATTTCTGCGCGCTGTGCCGACCTTGCGTTCATGCTGGAGCAAATAAATTCTCCACGCAGATTCTGGTTTCCCCCCCTCTGTCCAATTCAGTCGCCAGTGATGCGGAGGCGCATCACTGGCTTTGGGGCAGAATGCGCTCCCTGCGTTTTTAGTCGGCTTTTTAGTCGGCCGCGCACAAAAAGAGTTTATCCACTGGCGACCATACTTTCATGTGTGTGCAACCAAACAGAGGATTCCTACATTGCGGTATTGGTACTTTTCTCCAAGATTTTTTATTTTTTATTTTTTTTACCACCACTGCCAAAATGTTGATTAACTACCCTTTCAGTCAAATCACACAGTGTGCCACTCGCACGCACGCACGCACGCACGCACGCACGCACGCACACACGCACACACACACACACGCACACACGCACACACGCACACACACACACACACACACACACACACAATCAATTATTAAAAGCCCAGCCTTGACCATGGCTGACTTCCCTCTGATATCAAATATGAATGAAAGGCCCCAGCATGAATAAAATAAGTGAGATCCCGCTAATAGAGTCCAAAGTACACGCCAATCTGTGAGAGGCCGTGAGTGTAGTGAGACTATAAGCACCCTGGCCACCCTGCCCGCCAGGGTGGGGTTGCACCAGGGACGTGCTGGCCATTGGGGAAAGCGGGACAACTCCCGAACGGCCGGTTCATTCCCGGCCGGTCCAGGCCGGCCATTAGGAAAAAAAATTAAAATAAAATGTCGGCCTTCGTTCCATTTTGGGGGCTCTCAAGTTTCAAATTTGTAGATTTTTTCGCAAAGTAAAGTCCTGCTTCATCATACAAGGCCGTTGCACCAAAGTAGTGAAAACAGCAGATCTACAAGCACACAACGCCTCGCGGTGCGAGGCGTTGTACGCTTGTAGATCGGCTGTTTTCACTAGTTTAAATCTTTTTTAAAATGATAAATACAAAACAAACGGTTTTGGACATACAAGGTTTCCACCCGACAACGACAAAATATAACTCATCATACTTGATACAGTTTTTTTTTTCAATCTATCAAATGTCTTTGCCAAACAATAGCCAATCTACAAGCTCACAACGCGTCACATTGCCTGGGTCCAGGGGGGGAAATAAAAGTTACTTTTAAATATAAATCCATGAATGTCTCTTTGTCTATCTGTTCTGGTTATTATGTTGTTAAATTACAGTAAAATAACTACAAATGACTTAACACTTTAACAAGGTATTATAATCATATTCTCCACACTTGTATTCTCCCCATCTTGACAGAATGGTATATTCCACAGGTCAGCTGCACAGGTGCAATGCATTATTGTTAATTGTGGCACGTTTACTAACATGCCAAGTTTAGCTGCACTTGAACAACCGTTCCAGGCTGCCATATCCAGCCCAAGAAACCGTAGAAGCGGAGGAAAAATAAAATGTACTTATTAACTCTCCTACTGCCAGATTATTTATTTATTTATTGGGTCTGGTGCCATCAAAAAGCGGCTTACCTTTGCGACGTTATAGTAGATAGATAGACATTTATTTTTTTTATTATTATTATTTTTTGATTGTGCAATAGTGCACTTTGGTCTGCCAGGCAGCAGAGGGCGGCGTCATGCTGAGAATGAATGTGATTTGCCTGTTACGTGCATTCAGACCAGTCACTGGCCACAGAGCCTCACAGCCAGAGAAATCAACAAGGAAGTGAATTGGTCTCCGTTGATGTTAACGCATAATGGATTTTTTACACCATCACCGCGGAAAATGTGTTTACAGTACACGTCGGCGCGACCCCTCATCAGCTTCAACAAGGTAAATGAACGAACGAACGAACGCGAACGAGCGCCGTATTGGCGCGGAGGTCTCTTGGGAATTGGGGTGAACAGGAACGTCCAAAGCGGTATAAGAGTTAAAATAAATGTATCATGTCTGTTGCTAAGGTATGGCAACATGACTGGTGTCTTGCACGCGTGCAAGACACCAGAGACCAGTACAACAGTAACACACTGTGGTTGTACTGACCGGTACAACCAGGGAAGTGCTGGGCCCCTGATTCAGCCCGGGAAAAAGAGTTGGAGAGGCCATGCAATGAGGGCCATTTCAGATCATGACAAGTGACAAGCCAGTGGGCCATTTCTGTACATGAGTTATATTTTGTCGTTGTCGGGTGGAAACCTTGTATGTCCAAAACCGTTTGTTTTGTATTTATCATTTTAAAAATGATTTAAACTAGTGAAAACAGCCGATCTACAAGCAAACAATGCTTGTAGATCGGCTGTTTTCACTACTTTTGTGCAACGGCCTTGTATGAAGAAGCAGGGCTTTGCTTTGCGAAAAAATGTATACATTTGAAACTTGGAGATACGAGGTTTCTGCCCGACAGTGACGATTTACTTTGTTGGCCGCCCAGCCCCCAAAATGGAACGAAGGCCGACATTTTATTTAACATTTTTTTCCTAATGGCTGGCCTGGACCGGCCGGGAATGAACCGGCCGTTCGGGAGTTGTCCCGCTTTTCCCAGTGGCCAGCACGTCCCTGGGTACAACAGTAACACACTGTGGTTGTACCGGTCAGCTCTCAGATTGTAATGTGTGTGTGTGTGGGTCTATGCGAGGCAAGTTACTGAAAATGAGCAAAGAGCCACGGTAAAAGATAAATACTCAAGCTTACTTGCTACTGAGCGCAAGCCTCTTTCAAGTGTTTATCTGTGTTGACATCCTTTGCTACAGTGTATCCTGGAGCACAATAGCATCACCTCTTGTGTACGTGACCATTACAGTCACCCAGACGCAAGCAAACAGCAGCCCAGACTAATCTGTGAGGTTATGTGGAAAAGGACTTTAACCTATTTAGAACGGGTACACATTACTGTGTATCATTATGTTATGCTTTAATTGAAAAACAGCAGATATACAAGCTCACAGCGCGGCACCGAGTGCCGTGCTGCGAGCTCGTAGATCTGCTATTTTTGAAAGATTGTGAAAATGTGAATTTTTACCCGATTCTATGAGTATCTTTTGAATCGTTCTAAGGTTGTTTTTTTGAAAAACCCTATGTTTCTATGCCAGCAATCTGGCCAGCCATCGTCAAAGAAAAGGTCCTTTTCACTCAACTGGAGCTCAGTTAGTCTGTTCTTGAGAGACTACTATGTCAGTGCTTCTCAAACCTTTTCATGTCAAGGACCCCCACAATGATATGTATTTGGCCACGGACCCCCATCTCAAAATAGCTAGTTCCAGCGACCACCCAGAAGCAAAATCTGAGTTACAAACGTTCGCTTTAAAAAAACATATATTCAAAGATTCGCACACATTTTCACAACTTTTTCAAAAATAGCAGATCGCTGTGAGCTTGTATATCTGCTATTTTTCACTGGTTAAAGCATTCAATAAGTCTAGGCCTAAATGGGTTTTAATGGAGCAAACAGTGTTTGAAACCGAGCTCAGGCTTACAGTACAGTACTTTGTTGGGTACCGTGACGGAGGCTATATAAGTACGTTTTATGCTTCTTCGGAACTCTCACTGAGAAAATAAGCGTATTACCGTGAAAGGACCAAAAAAAAAGAAAAGGAAAAGGAAACCCCGGCCTAGACAAACATTCCACGAGCGCACACACACACACACACACACACACACACACACACACACACACACACACACACACACACACACACACACACACACACACACACACACACACACACACACACACACACACACACACAGAGTCACGCACAAATTCTCTGTCAATGGAGCGGCCGCAGAACGTGTCGCGGGGAGATTAGACTGTTGGTTCTTTGTATGCTGACATGGGCGGGGAGGGGGGGGGGGCTCTTATTATTGAATAAACTGTCTTTGACACAACGTAAATGGCCTATTTCTTTTTTTAGGCCATTGATGTTGTGCACATCATTGACTTATCTTTAAAAAGTAGTCAATAGTTTTAGCTTGTTCCCGGGTCCCCGGAAAAGGGAAAAAAATAAAAGCTCTCTTCACTTGGATAATGGGGGTAAATGGAACTACGTTCATACAAGTTTTTCCCGACCATCCGCAGAGCTTTGATGTACAGCATGATGTCACGTGCATCCATTCACAGGACACACTGTCACACATTACATGCTAATGGCACCCATTCAACACACAGAGGCGGCAGAGGAGCCACTCAAAACAGTGGTTTTCAACCCTTTTCATGTTATTTATTTGACATTTGAGCCACAGACCACCATTTGATGAGATGTTGCCTCTCAGACAGAAAACTTAAAAATATATATTTGTCTCCACCAGCCGAAGGCATGGGGAGAGACTATGTTTCCGCCTCTGTCCGTCCGTCCGTGTGTCCGTCCGTCCGTCCGTCCGTCCGTCCGTCCGTCCGTCCTTCCGTCCGTCCGTCCGTCCGTCCGTCCGTCCGTCCGTCCGTCCATAAAGTTTGTTACCAGCTAATCTCCGGCGCCGTTGGCCCGGTCGCTGCCAAACTGAGCGCACACACTCCCTGGATGCCAATTCAGAACCTCTGCCCCACATTTTTCACATGGGCCTGTTCTAGCGCCAGCCTGTTCTAGCGCCACCAGGAGGCCAATTTGTGCAAAACTACCTTTTGGCCAGTACTCCTACAGATTTTGTCCAAAAATCCCACAAATCCCACTCCCATATTAAATATTCCATCCTGATTGGCTAAGATGGCCTCCAAACTTTGCAGGATTGATCCGTTTCGAACAAAATGCCTCAAATCATGAACACAGCGTGCAATTGTAATGAAATTGTGCACGCACATTCGCAAAAGGCCAAGGATGAAATTGCACTACAAAATGTTCAAATCAGCCTCATGGTGGCGCCATGAAAAGTCTAAGATTGATGAAGAACACATGCCACCCTTTTTACATTGGCCTATTATAGCACCACCAGGACGCGTGGCCTGGTGGAGACCTGTGCTCGGAAGAGCACTGCTTCTAGTTTGTCCATAATTCCATGCTATATTGATGTGGTAGGAGAGACAACAGTCAAAACTCTCATAATTTTTGAAGCGTGAAAGCTGCTTCCAAGGTGTGGCTTTGTCTGTCCCATGTCTGTCCCATGTCTGTCCCATGTCTGTCCCATGTCTGTCCCGTGCATGCAGAATTGAGGATTGGTCAAGCTTCACATGACAATTTGGCCCTCCAGATAAAATCATTCATTCATTCAGAATTCATGAAAATATAGAACTAAAGCACATAGAAAGTATAGATCTAGAACACAGAATGTATAGATCTAGAACACAGATTTCATAGCTCTAGAACACATAGAATAAGAATTCACCGCTACACTTCGAACCGAGGTTCGATTCTTTTCTACCTTCTCTAATTGTGTAGACATCTTGTAAATTAAGCAATGCAGACGTTAAACAATAACTTAACTGCTGAGAGTGTAAAATGAAACCAAACGGTTTAATTTCACCCTTGTACCAGTGAACTGTACTGTCATGAAACCGTACCTTTTCCTATGCAAACTTCTAAAAGTCTTCAGTCAATTCGATCAATCAAACTCAGGTATTGTACTACTGGTCAAACTACAAGACAACAAACAGTACAGTATGTTATTACAACTATGCATCTGTTCTGTCTGGGATCCAGTTGCTCTGTAGCAACATAATACACTTCTTATTGATCCACTCTATTTATGCTATAGTGGTTCACACACACACACACACACACACACACACACACACACACACACACACACACACACACACACACACACACACACACACACACACACACACACACACACACACACACCCTTGCTTCCAATACCGCAATGAGATCACTATTATGAATGCAACTGCAACTTATACCGAGTTGTTTGCCAAGAAGTAAGAAACTTTTTCCTTTTCATTTTTCAAGGACTTGATGTACTCTGCATTAGGTTAGGCCAGTGGTGATCAAACAAGGACTTGATGTACTCTGCATTAGGTTAGGCCAGTGGTGATCAAACAAGGACTTGATGTACTCTGCATTAGGTTAGGCCAGCGGTGATCACACATTCCCAGGCCATGCCCCTCCCCCCCTCCCCTCCCTAGCGATGACTGGTAGGCGGGTTTCTAAATCAGGGGTTCCCAAACCTTTTTGTCTCAGGGCACCCTATAAATATTGTTTTAATCCGAGGCACCCCAACATTATAATTTTCACTCCCAGCACCTTATATTTATATCATATCGTCGTTGTCGGGTGGAAACCTTGTATGTCCAAAACCGTTTGTTTTGTATTTATCATCTATAAAATGTACTAAACTAGTGACAGCAGATCTACAAGCACACGGCTGTTTTCACTAGTTTTGTGCGACAGTCTTGTATGATGAAGCAGGCCTTTGCTTTACCAAAAGATGTAGACATTTGAAACTTGGAGATACGACGTTTCTGCCCAACACAACCAAAATGTGTACACTTTCTGCAGAGTTAGAGACCCATAAGGGGCCATTTGGAACCCCCTCAAGACCCACTGGTGTAGCAGAGTGTTTCCAGTGAGCCAACATGCAACAACATCAGCACCCTGACTCTGTTTGACCAGAATGGAACAGAGCCTTAATCAGTATCACTGGCAACACATGTAATGGGCCAAAAGTCTTTACAATAGAGCTGACTTTATCAGACAATACAATAAAACAATGCTGTTTAAAGAGACTTCTCTCCTCCCCTCCCCCGAGAACAAACTACCTTGATCCTTAAAATCTCACTTAAAACCACTTACAGGCAGCCATTCGCAACTGGAAATAACAAACCTAGCCCAGATTCCCCTGACCCTTCTTTGTATTAACCTAAATATATATTTTTTGCACTGTTTATTTTATTTTTATTTACTTTTTTTACTATATCATAGTACTGTGTTCTATCCGTCTGTCATTCAATGTTATATGAGATACTCCAATGATTTCCTATGGAAATAAGCTTAGTCTTTTCTAGGATCTCCTTTTACTTGACCTTGTACCAGTGAACTGTACCGTCATGAAACTGTACTTTTTCCTATGCAAACTTCTAATAAAGTCTTCAATCAATCAATCCTTAGGACAATACACCATCAGTAACTGTAAAGGAAAAGTCTAGTATGTGATGTTAAGATACTTGCTGCATGCAGATAAATATTTCCATTTCTTTAGGCTGTATGAGGATGGGTTAAAAGTGGGTGAAGTCGTCCTTTAAAGCAAATCATCCAAACTATAGACTAACAAGTAAAACATTTGAGATGACTCAAACTAAATGGACTTTTATTCAAAAGACTAAGAGTGAAACTACATCAACATTTGCAGCAGCACTTCATGGCCAGCCCCCAATATCAGCCTGACACTCTGTGCTCAGCCCCGCTATGTCTTTGATTTGCATGGCTGGCTGCTTCCTAATTAATATTAGACGGCTGGAATTGCTAAATTGTCGGGGTAGCAACGTGATACATTCATCACTGCAGTGTGTTTAGCCGTTAGCTTTCATGTTGGGCCGTCCTTCGGGCGTGTTAAGAGGTGGAGGTTCTCAAAGTAGGGTTTGGGGACCCCCACGGTGTCCTGGAGGGGGTTCTGTGGGGTCCTCAGCAAAAGTATAGTTAATGTCAGTATCATGGTCAGTATCATGGTCAGTAGCATAGCCGTATAAGGTCAGTATCATGTCAGTATCATGTCAGTATCATGGTCAGTATCATGGTCAGTACCATAGCAGTATAAGGTCAGTATCATGTCAGTATCATGGTCAGTAGCATATCAGTATCATGTCAGTATAATGTCAGTATCATGGTCAGTATCATGTCAGTATCATGGTCAGTATCATGGTCAGTATCATGTCAGTATCATGGTCAGTATCATGGTCAGTATCATGTCAGTATCATGTCAGTATCATGGTCAGTATCATGGTCAGTATCATGGTCAGTATCATGGTCAGTATCATGTCAGTATCATGGTCAGTATCATGGTCAGTATCATGGTCAGTATCATGTCAGTATCATGTCAGTATCATGGTCAGTATCATGGTCAGTATCATGTCAGTATCATGGTCAGTATCATGGTCAGTATCATGGTCAGTATCATGGTCAGTATCATGTCAGTATCATGTCAGTATCATGTCAGTATCATGGTCAGTATCATGTCAGTATCATGGTCAGTAGCATATCAGCATAATGTCAGTATCATGGTCAGTATTAGCCTGATTTCAGACTCAGCTGAAGCTAGAGTCTGACACGGTTCCCCGTCTGAACGATTTACAGGAGGAGGGACTTTGACTTCCCCTAAACCAATAAATAACTAGAGATCAGCGGATCCGCCTACTTGTGGCCTCATCCGTGTGCACAACAAAAATACCTAGAAAAAAGTACAGGCGTGACTGACTGACATGAGCTGGCCATTTTCAAATGCGTAGTTACTCTTCACCAACTCACACACACACACACACACACACACACACACACACACACACACACACACACACACACACACACACACACACACACACACACACACACACACACCCTCGCGGCATGGTTGTATAGTGATTATTACCAGCGGCGGCTCCCCTCCGCAGAGTGCCCAACGGACAGGCACTCGGACAAGCATCATTTTAGTATAATTGCCATGCAAACGACGGGCGCTCTGTCTCATTGGTATTCACACAGATACTGCAGCTGTAATCATTAAGAGAGTGTGGACAGTGTTCACAGCCTCTCACTGCCAGAGGAGAAGAGGTGTCCTCTACACCTGTGTTCGTCACACTGTTCTTCATGCCAAGTACCAACAACATGATTATGTATTTGGCCGTGGACCCCCGTCAGGAAAATGTTTTGTGGCAGGGAGGGACCCCCAGAAGAGAAGATGTGTGTATTTTTCAATACATATTGACCATGATACTGACATGATACTGACATGATACTGACCATGATACTGACCATGATACTGACCATGATACTGACATGATACTGACCATGATACCGACCATGATACTGACATGATACTGACCATGATACTGACCATGATACTGACATGATACTGACCAAGATGGAAAGAGGGGCATTTGCATTTCTTTCACCATAAAAACTGCATTCATGGTCTGGAGAGGGCACTTTTTACAGACAGATAAAAGGGCAGGGGCTCAAGCCCCTTTTGATGTGCCTGCAGGTGATTACCAGTTATATATATGATCATGTGAAAATTATGTGGTGCCATTTTGGCATATACAGAGGAATATTCGCCATTAGCGACAGCAGCGTCTTAGGCAGTATCGGCAGCTTGGCCGATCAGAACAATTTTTGTGGGAGGGCACGTCGTTGCCGTAAAACTACAGAAAACTTCTTAAGCCCCTATCATAGTCGGCACCGCGGTGGTAAGCTATCCACCGCGGTGTAGTCTTTTTAAGTCATAAAACTACAACGTTACGTCATTACTCGCGGTGAGGAGCTTTCCACCGCGAGTCCCGACACATCTCTCTGTTTTTGCTATCAGACAGATCTGCCCATCACCCCGTTCACTGATTGGTCGATCTAGACCAGTCAGTCACAGTGATAGGACTTCACCGTGACTGACTATGATGGCCTCCACTTGTTTTCTCACTTTAGGTGGATAGCTTATCACCTAAAATTTGAGGTGAATAGCTCATCACCCTGGACTCTGATAGAGGCTTAAAGGAGTAGTTCACCCCCAAAATGACTTTTTTTCTATTGATTACTCACGCCATGCAGACTAGAGTTCAATAATATTTTTAGTTTTTTGTCGCATTCCTAAGTCAAAAATGTGAGAACAATAAATGTACCCCCATTCATTCCGGATGGGGACCCGTTTCGAAATGGGTCCCCATCCGGAATCAATGGGGGTAAATTTACTCGAATCAAATTTTTGTCTTAGGAATGTGAAAAAAACCAAAAAATATTATTGAACTCTAGTCTGCATGGCGTGAGTAATCAATAGAAAAAAAGTCATTTTGGGGGTGAACTACTCCTTTAAGAGGACAGCTGTATGACTCAATGCCCCCATTCCACCCCTACACACACACACACACACACACACACACACACACACACACACACACACACACACACACACACACAGACTGGGAGTCGGAAGGTCAGACGGACGGACGGACGGAAGGGAGAGAGAGAGAGGGAGGGAGAGGGAGGGAGGCTGGCACGAGGGTGTCACCCTCTTCATCAACATCACCAGTAGGTCAAAGCCACCGAAGTCAAAGGCCCCCCCTGCGGGGCGCCAGCGAGGTAACCTCTGTCAACCTGCTGTCCCCTGTGTGGGGACCACATCGTTATAGGAAGGAAAGATGCTGCAGTTTGCAGTTTGCACAAAACTTGTGAAAACCAGCTCCTTTTCATCCATAGACTGTACACAATATGGACGGACGGTGGGAACCCTTTGGGTTTCTATGTTGCAAAAATGACGCTTTTTTTGCCCTTGTCTGGGACCCTTTACTACCCAAGGAATGCTGTTGGCTGCCAACGGTCACGTGCAACCGCATGGATACATGGGACATTGTCTTGAGCTTGACGAAAATAAAGCACACAAAGAAGAATCATACAATCACAAGCCCCTCCTACAGCATACCCTGCTTTAACATCAATTATAACATAAATTGGACCATATTTTCACAAAACGCATGTCATGGTGATTGAAACAAGGCTTTAAACTAGCGACAGGAACCATAAAGTATTTATGACAATGTTTATTAACACTTGGGGAGCCAAACTCGTTCAGGGACGAGTTATGGCCACTAGGTGTCCCCCTGCCACAGGAAGATATCTCGTTCACAGACGAGGCAACAAACAGTTAACTTTTTGAGCCTGCAGCTGCCCTTTGAATGACCTGAGTCCATTACGTCACCCAGTCAGTGCAGGCAGCCCCTCTGGGCAAGACATCACGGAAGGACTTAACATTGCTTTAGATTCTACTTTGAAACATAAGAACGGCTTTATCTAAGAATGACATGAAAACAGCCCCATGGAAGCAGAGAGCTGATTGTTTTCACGGCGACACTTTACCGCGATTTTACCGCAATTTTTGGATTTTAGTTTCGCAAGCGTTTGTAAACAAATGGATTATCCTCCTCAATCTTCTCTGGACACGCACGTGCACACGCACGAAGCTTGCGAGGCACGTCAAAACAAAGCGTAAGTCAATGGTGGCAGCAGCAACAGCTATAAATGTTATAAACCTTAGCAGCCCATGTGTTAAGGTAAGAAAATCAAATGTAAAAGTTTTGGGAAAATGAATGGAATCCTATGGAGAACATGTTGCTTCTGGTGCCAGAACAGCACAACTAGCGGCCAATAATAGGAACTTTCAGTTCTGTGTTTGCTTAATTTTAAATCCGGACAACTGGACCCCTGGTTTCAACATACGACAAAGTAGAAACTAGGGCATGGGTCTTCAACAGGGGGTCTGGGAACCCTTGGGGGTCCTCAGAGTTACTAAAGGAGCTCCTCCAAATCTTTGAGTGATAGAAACTTTTTTTGTCCTTTTTTATATTAACCACTTGAACCCTAGCGTCCATATTCTGAGAACTGTAGCCAAAGATAGCAGCTCTACAAGCTCACAATGCCTCGCAGCGCGAGGCGTTGTGAGCTTGTAGATCGGCTATTTTCGGCAAAGAGGTTTAATGTAGAGGGGAAAAAGAGCAGACTAAGTACAGATTGAAAGGTCAAGTTTATTAAGTATTGACGGTTCAAGTGGTTAAATATCTGAAAACACAAATTGACAGGAATCCAAAATACACTGATGATTGTGCTGTCAAACAATGAAACTATATGGAATCTATGAACAGGTTGTGGGGGGTCCCTGCTTCATCTCTCTCTCAACTAAGGGGTCCTTGGCCTGAAAAAAGTTGAAGACCCCTGAACTAGGGTCTTAAATGGTTAACTGTCAACTGCACTGTGTTGATGAAATGCAACCTTCACAGAGTCTGAGCGTGGGAGGCAGGACAATGGAGTCACCATTTCTAAATTCAAGAGAGGTTTTGTTTTGTCAGTCGAGCAGAGCAGGCAAATGAATGTAGGTGTGAAAAGTACCTGCAAAGAACTGTGCTGACAAAATAATAAAAAAGAGATGAATAAAGAAGACAAAAATATAAAGTTGTGAGTGTGTGGGGAGTGGGGGGGAGGGGGATTAGTATCTTTCTAACATCGCATCACCAAACCACAGAATAAACTCTGCTAGTATTCGTTCACATGGGGCGTCACAAAGGGGGGAAAGGTGGGTTACCAGGGCCCAAGGTGGAGAAGGGGCCTTAATTATTTTATACTTTAACTATTGAAAAATAGCAGATATACAAGCTCACAGCTTTGTAGATCTGCTATTTTTGAAAAGTTGTGAAAATGTTAGCAAATCTTTTTTCCAAAATAGCAGATTTACAAGCTTGCGAGCCGGTAAATAAATGGTAAATGGTGCATTTATGTAGCGCCTTTATCCAAGGCACTTTACACAGGTTGTGCATTATTAGATTCACCCATTCACAAACACATTCACACAGTGATGTCAGAGGAAACCATGCTTGGTGCCAACCTGCTCATCAGGAGCAGTTAGGGGTTCAGAGTCTTGCTCAAGGACTCTTCTACAATAACTCTGGGGGACAGACATAGTTATCATTGCTGTCTTACCTCCATATTTTAATGTTTTGTTGTGTTTTTTCTCTTTTCTATTTGTAAATGAACACATTTTTGGATACTTCAGAGTTTAACAAATCAGAAAATACATGAACCGTCATCATTTTTGGACATATTGAACTGGACTAATACAGTTTATCAATTTACCTTGCTGGAGGCAGAGTCTGGCTGAGGCTGGGCCGCAGCCTCAGCGCACATGCACGCGTGCGCAGCGTGTGCGCGTGCACATGCACTAATAAAACAAATTAGTGCATGTGCACTAATTTGTTTTATTATTATACTGTAGTTTCATACCAGTCTAACAACTACTGTATCTATCTCCCCATCAAAGACATTTTTTAAAATTCCAAACTTCTCATATATCTGTTTTTATTTTTTAACACAAAATAAGATGAACAAGGACCCTGGTGTAAACAAGTTGTGTTTAACTTATGGAACATTTACTTTACTGTTAACTCATCTAGTGCCATTCGCGAGATGTCTCGCGAAATGTACTCGAGTATCTGTAGTGCCATTCACGGGATATCTCGGGAAAAGTAATAGATTACTGTAACGGCGAGTACATTACCGAGAAGAATGGCCGGCGGTCCGGAGACGAAATCCGTCGCTGATTTCGCATCATCACGGCTCCACGAGCACAAAATAGTCCCATCATTAACATTGAGGTGGACGGGGGATCTCATCTTTAATGTCCATTATCTCAAAACTACACTTTAGAAGCTAGGATGGAGGCAGATGCTCGCTTATGTTACACAGTTATAAAAGCTCCCGGTCGGCCATTACACAACTCCACGTGGACACGGATCGGTTCCGGCGCACGATCCGATGACGTCAGACCGGAAGTGATTGCGCGGTGGACTTCTGGCCTTCAAAATAAGACAACGCAAGTGAATGGGACCTGAAGGAGGCACTTTGGACATTATAATCCGTTAATGTCTGGGGCTCTGAATGAGTTAACTGTACTGTATTATTAACTGTTTTGAGGTTCACATAAAACTTGCGCGCCGCACTAACATTAAACTTTCATATTAAGGTGGGGGCCACAAAATATCGTCTCGCGGGCCGCAAATGGCCCCCGGGCCGCCAGTTTGAGACCCCTGATTTAAAACAAAGCAAACAACAAACAAACAAAGGCCTCTATGCACAACAGCGGTGCTCTAAAGCTGTCAAACTAATCAATGGCAGCCATCAATGTGGAGGCATCAGGAGAGGAGACTTCAACACACATTGATTGATGACTCCGTGGGCTCAATTATTCATGTGCTGAGAGATCACTTCTGAAGCCTCTCCACGGCGCGAGGAAGGCTTTAGTAAACAAACAAACAAGAGCAGTTTAACCACTTAAACCCCAGGAGGCATCAATATTCATGGAGATAACATTCAGTGGTGTAAAGTAACTGAGTAGATTTACTACTGTACTCAAGTACACTTTTGAGGTGAATGCTAACCTGGTGAATGCTAACCTGGTGAATGCTAACCTGCAGGCACTGTTGAATGCTAACCTGGTGAATGCTAACCTGCAGGCACTGTTGAATGCTAACCTGGTGAATGCTAACCTGGTGAATGCTAACCTGGTGAATGCTAACCTGCAGGCACTGTTGAATGCTAACCTGTTGAATGCTAACCTGGTGAATGCTAACCTGCAGGCACTGTTGAATGCTAACCTGTTGAATGCTAACCTGGTGAATGCTAACCTGCAGGCACTGTTGAATGCTAACCTGTTGAATGCTAACCTGGTGAATGCTAACCTGCAGGCACTGTTGAATGCTAACCTGGTGAATACTAACCTGCCGATGCTGGTGAATGCTAACCTGGTGAATGCTAACCTGGTGAATGATAACCCTAACCTCAGTAAAACTATGCCTAAACCTAACCCTGTAGGACTAAAGTACCATGCATAGTAGTACATAAGGACCGCAGGAATACACAAGAAACGGAGGGTGAGAGAGATTTGGTCCGTTTCATCCGTTTTACGTACGGTCTTACTCCCAGTACGTAATACTCCGGATGATTTAGGTCCGCACACGGACCCTTACGTACAGCACCCAACTGGACGGACTGAACGTACAAGATGTATCTGTAGCAAGAAGTACCCGCGGCCACCGTTGTCAATCGTAGGCGCAGTAGTGAGGAAAATTACTTTTCCTCTGCTCTGTGACAGCGGTTCTCAAACTGTGTCCCAATGAGAAATATATTGTATCAAGAAACGGGAAAAAAGGAATTGTTGACTCCCTACCCACACACACACACACACACACACACACACACACACACACACACACACACACACACACACACACACACACACACACACACACACACTCACACACAGTCACACACACACCGCCTATCCTCCTCCAACAGCAAGACGAGGCACACAAGAAGAGCTGATTAATTCGCTCAGCGGCTCATCAAATACTTGGGAATTATATGAGCGGGTGTGTTTTGTTATAATTACTCCGGGTCCGAATCCATATGTGGTTAAATCTGTTCCCTCGCAGAGTTTTACATTTACCGCAAATCTGCGATGCAACGTTGCCGACAGACAGCAGAACCAGTCCAGACTGTTACCACTTATAGTTATAACATCACGTCGGGTCAAGAAATTCTGTGACTCTATATATTTTGGCTAAATGCTTCGCTTTTGTTAGCTATTCTGTTCTGTGCTGCGAGGCACAATGTGGCGCGCGGCCCAACGGAGAGCGGTCGGCACGGACATAACGTAGAGGAGGAACTATGCATGTCGCGTTTATTAAGTATTGACGGTTCAAGTGGTTAAATATCTGAAAACACAAATTGACATGAATCCAAAATACACTGATGATCGTTGCTGTCAAACAATGAAACTATATGGAATCTATGAACAGGTTGTGGGGGTCCTTGCTTCATCTCTCTCTCAACTAAGGGGTCCCTGCTTCATCTCTCTCTCAACTAAGGGGTCCCTGCTTCATCTCTCTCTCAACTAAGGGGTCCCTGCTTCATCTCTCTCTCAGCTAAGGGGTCCCTGCTTCATCTCTCTCTCAACTAAGGGGTCCCTGCTTCATCTCTCTCTCAACTAAGGGGTCCCTGCTTCATCTCTCTCTCAACTAAGGGGTCCCTGCTTCATCTCTCTCTCTAAGGGGTCCCTGCTTCATCTCTCTCTCAACTAAGGGGTCCCTGCTTCATCTCTCTCTCAACTAAGGGGTCCCTGCTTCATCTCTCTCTCTAAGGGGTCCCTGCTTCATCTCTCTCTCAACTAAGGGGTCCCTGCTTCATCTCTCTCTCAACTAAAGGGTCCCTGCTTCATCTCTCTCTCTAAGGGGTCCCTGCTTCATCTCTCTCTCAGCTAAGGGGTCCCTGCTTCATCTCTCTCTCAACTAAGGGGTCCCTGCTTCATCTCTCTCTCGACTAAGGGGTCCCTGCTTCATCTCTCTCTCAACTAAGGGGTCCCTGCTTCATCTCTCTCTCGACTAAGGGGTCCCTGCTTCATCTCTCTCTCGACTAAGGGGTCCCTGCTTCATCTCTCTCTCGACTAAGGGGTCCCTGCTTCATCTCTCTCTCAACTAAGGGGTCCCTGCTTCATCTCTCTCTCAACTAAGGGGTCCCTGCTTCATCGCTCTCAACTAAGGGGTCCCTGCTTCATCTCTCTCTCAACTAAGGGGTCCCTGCCTCATCTCTCTCTCAACTAAGGGGTCCCTGCTTCATCTCTCTCTCAACTAAGGGGTCCCTGCTTCATCTCTCTCTCTACTAAGGGGTCCCTGCTTCATCTCTCTCTCAACTAAGGGGTCCCTGCTTCATCTCTCTCTCAACTAAGGGGTCCCTGCTTCATCTCTCTCTCTACTAAGGGGTCCCTGCTTCATCTCTCTCTCAACTAAGGGGTCCCTGCTTCATCTCTCTCTCAACTAAGGGGTCCCTGCTTCATCTCTCTCTCAACTAAGGGGTCCCTGCTTCATCTCTCTCTCAGCTAAGGGGTCCCTGCTTCATCTCTCTCTCAACTAAGGGGTCCCTGCTTCATCTCTCTCTCAACTAAGGGGTCCCTGCTTCATCTCTCTCTCAACTAAGGGGTCCCTGCTTCATCTCTCTCTCTAAGGGGTCCCTGCTTCATCTCTCTCTCAACTAAGGGGTCCCTGCTTCATCTCTCTCTCAACTAAGGGGTCCCTGCTTCATCTCTCTCTCTAAGGGGTCCCTGCTTCATCTCTCTCTCAACTAAGGGGTCCCTGCTTCATCTCTCTCTCAACTAAGGGGTCCCTGCTTCATCTCTCTCTCTAAGGGGTCCCTGCTTCATCTCTCTCTCAGCTAAGGGGTCCCTGCTTCATCTCTCTCTCAACTAAGGGGTCCCTGCTTCATCTCTCTCTCGACTAAGGGGTCCCTGCTTCATCTCTCTCTCAACTAAGGGGTCCCTGCTTCATCTCTCTCTCGACTAAGGGGTCCCTGCTTCATCTCTCTCTCGACTAAGGGGTCCCTGCTTCATCTCTCTCTCGACTAAGGGGTCCCTGCTTCATCTCTCTCTCAACTAAGGGGTCCCTGCTTCATCGCTCTCAACTAAGGGGTCCCTGCTTCATCTCTCTCTCAACTAAGGGGTCCCTGCTTCATCTCTCTCTCTACTAAGGGGTCCCTGCTTCATCTCTCTCTCAACTAAGGGGTCCCTGCTTCATCTCTCTCTCAACTAAGGGGTCCCTGCTTCATCTCTCTCTCTACTAAGGGGTCCCTGCTTCATCTCTCTCTCAACTAAGGGGTCCCTGCTTCATCTCTCTCTCAACTAAGGGGTCCCTGCTTCATCTCTCTCTCAACTAAGGGGTCCCTGCTTCATCTCTCTCTCAGCTAAGGGGTCCCTGCTTCATCTCTCTCTCAGCTAAGGGGTCCCTGCTTCATCTCTCTCTCAACTAAGGGGTCCCTGCTTCATCTCTCTCTCAACTAAGGGGTCCCTGCTTCATCTCTCTCTCAGCTAAGGGGTCCCTGCTTCATCTCTCTCTCAGCTAAGGGGTCCCTGCTTCATCTCTCTCTCACCTAAGGGGTCCCTGCTTCATCTCTCTCTCACCTAAGGGGTCCCTGCTTCATCTCTCTCTCAGCTAAGGGGTCCCTGCTTCATCTCTCTCTCAGCTAAGGGGTCCCTGCTTCATCTCTCTCTCAGCTAAGGGGTCCCTGCTTCATCTCTCTCTCAACTAAGGGGTCCCTGCTTCATCTCTCTCTCAGCTAAGGGGTCCCTGCTTCATCTCTCTCTCAGCTAAGGGGTCCCTGCTTCATCTCTCTCTCAGCTAAGGGGTCCCTGCTTCATCTCTCTCTCAGCTAAGGGGTCCCTGCTTCATCTCTCTCTCAGCTAAGGGGTCCCTGCTTCATCTCTCTCTCAGCTAAGGGGTCCCTGCTTCATCTCTCTCTCAACTAAGGGGTCCCTGCTTCATCTCTCTCTCAGCTAAGGGGTCCCGTCCCTGCTTCATCTCTCTCTCAGCTAAGGGGTCCCTGCTTCATCTCTCTCTCAACTAAGGGGTCCCTGCTTCATCTCTCTCTCAGCTA
Source organism: Nannobrachium achirus (assembly GCF_963921795.1). NCBI lineage: Eukaryota > Metazoa > Chordata > Actinopteri > Myctophiformes > Myctophidae > Nannobrachium > Nannobrachium achirus. Next base: position 2,389,638 of record NC_137831.1, on the reverse strand, counting down.
AGGGGTCCCTGCTTCATCTCTCTCTCTCAGCTAAGGGGTCCCTGCTTCATCTCTCTCTCTCTCAGCTAAGGGGTCCCTGCTTCATCTCTCTCTCAGCTAAGGGGTCCCTGCTTCATCTCTCTCTCAGCTAAGGGGTCCCTGCTTCATCTCTCTCTCTCAGCTAAGGGGTCCCTGCTTCATCTCTCTCTCAGCTAAGGGGTCCTTGGCCTGAAAACGTTGAAGACCCCTGCTCTAGTGTGTGGGTCTCCTTGCTTCGTCTCTCTCTGTTGACTAAAGGGGAACACACACCGGACGCGGAGGCGGTGCGGAGGCGGTGCGGAGGCGGTGCGGAGGCGGTGCGGAGGCGGCGCGTCAAAACATACAGCCCATTATTGCGACCGAAGGTCGCATATACTCTGAAGAATCGTGTCGCTTGAGTGTCCTTCCTTCCTTCCTTCCTTCCTTCCGTATCCTCGTGACCGTCCTTCCGTATCCTCTGTGATGTCAGTGTGATGTCAGCGAGTTGTGACATCACTTCCTGTACAGGGCGGCTACACGAAATGTGGATAACACTATATATGGAGATAGTCCAGTCCATCATGTCATATGGGACTACCGTCATAGAAAGTAGCCATTGTTAGGCCGGAGTCATTGGCTGTCTAAACATGGAGATGTGGATAACACTATATATGGAGATAGTCTAGTCCAATATGTCATATGGGACTACCGTCATAGACAGTAGCCATTGTTAATCCGGAGTCAATGGCTGACTGTCTGTACAGGAAGTGATGTCACATGACATACTTTTTATGCCCATATATGAGTCCTAACATGGAGATGTGGATAACACTATATATGGAGATAGTCTAGTCCAATATGTCATATGGAACTACCGTCATAGACACAGCCATTGACTCCGGCCTAACAATGGCTACTGTTGGCGAATTGGCGCAACCTCGCCCTTTAGGGCGAGGTCGCATGTCACCCTGAGGTGTCTTACTAGTTTTATGAACTAACCCACACCGGCGGCGTCAGACGCGCACATCCGCGGGTCTGCCACCTCGCCTGCCACGCCGATACACCACTGTTCTATTTTTCCAGCGTTGCCGCGTGTTGAACATGTTCTCCCATGGTTCTCCCCACCGGGGGAAATGGATGTGCTGTGTGGCAGCGTGCCGCATCCAGTTGGGGTTACCGTGGGGCACTTCACGTGCGTCGATACCGTGACGCGACACTGCGCAGCCGCCCGCGTCCAGTGTGTGCTCCCCTTAAGTTCTCCTTTGGCCTGAACAGCGTTGCTGCCATGAACTGTAGCAATTCTTTAGTTGCTTGAATATTTCCGATCCCTCGTTTTTTTCTTAGTGTGTGATGCTCTTTAGTAATCAAGGAGACCTGGCCTCCCCTCCAGGCCCCCATGCAGGACGCGGGCCATTAGTTCACTGATTTAATGCAACGCCCTGGAGGAAGGCTTCTTAAGTGGCCTCACAGTGGCCTACGGGCAGAGTGGAACCCAGCAGAACTGGCAGAGAGAGAGAGAGAGAGAGAGAGAGAGAGAGAGAGAGAGAGAGAGAGAGAGAGAGAGAGAGAGAGAGAGAGGCACACAATACTATAATGAGTGTCTGTGTGAGATCGAAACGGGGTGGGGGGGGGAGCTAATCCCCCGGCCCTCTTTAGACCTGACTCTTTATACATAAATTAAATATCAATAGTTAGATGGCCCCCGCTAAATACACTGTTTACACTGTGCGTGCGTGCGTGCGTGCGTGCGTGCGTGCGTCCATTTGATCCTCCTCGCATTCTCTGGCCGAGCACCTGGCAAACTGTTTAGTCCGTTGGCCACAATAGCAGCCGATGATGGCGCTCTGTGTTGTATTCGGATTTGTTGCGACCGCCAGGTCGCAGTTACTATCAAAACCTCCACCGTCTGTCTGTCTGTCTGTCTGTCTGTCTGTCCGTCCGTCAGTTTGTCCGTCACACATCATTGTCACACTTTCCCCCTACTCATATCTACGCCACCGTTGCCCCGATCCATGCCAAACTTTGCACACACACTCCTTGGCTGCCAAACCACAACCTCCACCCTCATCATTTCTCACATGGCCCTCTTCTAGCGCCACCATGAGACCGATTCTTGCAAAACACATTTATGGACACTGCTCCTACAGAGTTTGTCCTAAACTCACGCAAAGCGCTACACAGTATGTCTCTCATGTCATCAACATGGATCTGTCCCATTTAGCGCCACCATCAGGCCGATTTGTTCAAACATCTTTGAACACTGCTCCTACAGATTTGCGCCTAAAATCACCCAAATTGGATGGCAGATCACAACCTCCGCCTCTGATTTCTCACATGCCAATCTTCTAGAACCACCATCAGGACGATTTTTGCAAAACACATTTTTGTACATTGCTCCTATACAGATTTTGCCCTAAAATCACACAAAGCGGTACACAGTATCTCTAAAGTCATGTCATCAACATGGATCTGTCCCATTTCCCATATTCCCTCCTGATTGGCTACCATTGCTTTCTAAAGTTTGTGTATGCGACCTGACAGTCGCTTTTCTCCCGATTAGGGAGTCTTACTGGTTGTACTTAGCGGAGCAGTGGGTCGACTAGACAGAGCAAGATCTTAAAGTGAGGGAGGCACTTGCATGGAGGGCCCTGAATGGCATGGCCAGTGTATGGAACTCCAACCTCCCCCGACAAACCAAACTCAGCTTCTTCTATGCGACGATAGAGTCTGTTCTCCTCTATGGCAGTGAATTCTGGACCCTGAAGCCAACTCTGCAGAAGTCTCTAGATGGGTGCTACACCACAATGTTACGTGTAGTGCTCAACATCAGAAAAAAAAAATACCTCCAAATTGTAAGAATACCTCCAAATTGTACAATAATTAAAATACATACTTGGTTACTTTGCACCACTGCTGTTTGTCAGTTGAAAATTATATCAATGTTAATGCACTGAGTGTTAATGATAACAATGACAGTGCAGACGGACGCTGCAGCTTTCTACCTGCTGCTTGTTTAAGAGTCCTTCTGCCTGCACTGAGCCTCTAAGTGAGGAATAATGGATGCATGGCTTGTATCATAGCAACGTGGAGGGTTGATGGACGGACACAATGAACCTTACAAATGATGTGCTTTATTTAAAATGACCGTATATGTCAGCCAGTCAGCCAGTCAGTCAGTCAGTCAGCCAGCCAGCCAGCCAGCCAGCCAGCCAGTCAGTCAGTCAGCCAGCCAGCCAGCCAGCCAGCCAGCCAGCCAGCCAGTCAGTCAGTCAGCCAGCCAGCCAGCCAGCCAGCCAGCCAGCCAGCCAGCCAGCCAGCCAGCCAGCCAGCCAGTCAGTCAGTCAGTCAGTCAGTCAGCCAGCCAGCCAGCCAGCCAGCCAATATCTAAATACTGAATCAAATTCCTGGGTGCTCACAAAATCCTGTGTCGACGATAAAATGACCCCGAACACGTTAGAAAAATATCCCTTCTACCACTTTGTGTGGTCACATGTTCAGACACTGAATTCTGATTGGCTTAAAACAGTTGTAAATCAGTCAACAACCTTGAGTTGGCTCATGGACCCCGCCCACTGTTGTGTTGCAGTTGATTGTAACTAAATAACCTTGCAAGTTACAACTGTGTTTTCTTTCATTTATATGGTAGAAAAGCAATTTACCATTCGAGGGTTGTGGGTTGTTGGCTGATTTACCACTGTTTCAGGGTTGTGCCACAAATGGCTTACTTTTAATATGATTTTCATTTGTCAATACTTGTTGGCACTTTGAATGGGATCAGCCCTGATTAATTCTCTGTTGTGTTTGACAGAGTCCTTAATCATGACAAGGATTTATAAGATGATTAGTTTTAGTCCTTGTTTTTATGTGATAAATCCATGATGCACTGTAGATTCAAACACTCAGACCTCTTTAAGGAGAGTTAAGTGGTATTATTATTATCATCCCCATAAATAATAACTGTGTGACCGCCTGGCTCCTTCAGATGTGTTGACATGCGTTGTCACACAAAACACGCACACGCACACAAACTCGCACGTACACAAACATCATACACACGCACACAAACACGCACACGCGCACACACACACACACACACACACACACACACACACACACACACACACACACACACACACACACACACACACACACACACACATTACTAAAAGAAAACCGGAATTATATCTACATATCTGAACAATGGCTGAACAATTTTTTTTATTTTTTTTTTACTCACCCTGAGCTGCTTAGACCAACGTTGGTGGTCCTGGCTCGTCCAGCGCTTTCCAATGGGCCATTTTAGATGGTCCGACGATTTATTCCATTGAAAATGGTTTGAAATAAAGTTTAGACCCCCCCCAATGTTCACTGAATGTTCACTGTCGGCGGCGCAACGTATTCCAGTGTGCCTATCCCGAACTAGTCCGGCTTTTTTAATAAAATGAATAAAATAATCCGAGGCCGCACCAAGCCTGGCTCTAAATTTTCAATCTAGGCCGCCGACCGAAAGCCCTTTCCACCGGCCCGTAATCGGGTAACACCGCCGCATCGCGCCGTCGAATCCAATACAAACTCACATCTTTGAAGCCCTTTTTCTCTGAACTGTGTTCTCTGTGGAAGCGGGAAGGTTTTATTTACGGCTAAATCGCCAAAAATCGGGCTTCTAAATTGTGATAGCTTATAGCAATCCTGTTGCTATTTTCATCCGGGTCTTTTGTGTCTCATGCACAAACATGTACACGCGCGTCACTGCCACGTGGGTCCCTGTATGTTACTACGCTCGTCTATGAGAGAGACGCTGGCCACTCAACAGACCTTGGGCGCCCCAAGGTCTGCTAGGGAGTGAGGCTGTAGTTCTAATGGAAGCTAGGGAGTGAGTCTGTAGTTCTAATGGAAGCTAGGGAGTGAGTCTGTAGTTCTAATGGAAGCTAGGGAGTGAGTCTGTAGTTCTAAGTGCGACAGGGAGTTTATTCCACAGTGCACAGCTGGCTTGGGAAACTCAACTGAGTGTTTTAGGATCCAGATCACGGGTACAAGAAGCATCACCTCCTCCATTATGTGGCGACTGCCAATTATCACAGAATTATCAGCCAATGCCTGATCAGCTCTTGGCTTGTTGGGCATTCCTGCAATCTGCAAGCCTCTCACAACAACAGATTTATGGACATTACAGAGGCTTCCAAATATGAACACAAGCTGTTTACATTGTGTAACCAAGCTGTATAATAGCGTGCTCAAGACGTAGGTACTTTAGCACCTTGGTAAGGAATGCCTCTTCCAGACTGTGTTGGAATGTACAACCCACTTTTAGTCGACTAAATCTACGGTGAATTCTGTCAACACAAATGTATTTTGGAAGTGCCTTGATGGCCTGATTCCACACTTGGTTGCATGCTGAAAATAGCCGATCTACAAGCTCACACAACCAAAGATAAAATGAATGTATTCTTCACCAACTGTCCCTCCCTAACATTTTTGGACAGTTTTTAATTTGTTGACAAAGTTTTCAACATACAGTATTTAGACTTAGTTTTAGTCACCAATGCCATAGCTTAGTATTTATTTAGTTTTAGTCAGTGAAAAAAAAGTCATAGTTTTATAGTCGATGAAATCAACCGACACACACACACATGCGCGCGCACACACACACACACACACACACACACACACACACACACACACACACACACACACACACACACACACACACACACTTGTATTTCAATCTCAATCAGTCACATGGTGAGAGAAAGACCGATGACTCTTCCATAGTGAATCCCTGGCGTCCCATTGGACCAGCAGAGCTGTGATCGCCATGACAACATGAATCCCTGGGGTCCCATTGGACCAGCAGAGCTGTGATCGCCATGACAACATGAATCCCTGGAGTCCCATTGGACCAGCAGAGCTGTGATCGCCATGACAACATGAATCCCTGGAGTCCCATTGGACCAGCAGAGCATGTGACAGTGGTCATAATGACATAGTGAGTGCTCCCATCCATCAGGAAGAGATGTCCTCCCAGACACCGGCGTCTCAGTGAAGCACTGCACGATATGGACTAAATGTCATATCTCGCTATTTACGCCAAATATGTCAATATCGATACGGTATATGATATTACCGTACACATTTCATATTCAGTGTCGCAACAGATCCAAACAGCCCAAAACAAACTAATTAGGGCAGGGGTCTTCAACGTTTTCAGGCCAAGGACCCCTTAGTTGAGAGAGAGAGATGAAGCAGGGACCCCCACAACCTGTTCATAGATTCCATATAGTTTCATTGTTTGACAGCACAATCATCAGTGTATTTTGGATTCATGTTAATGTGGGTTTTCAGATATTTAACCACTTGAACCGTCAATACTTAATAAACTTGACTTTTCACTGTACTTAGTCTGCTCTTTTCCCCCTCCAAAGCTCTCTGCCAAAAATAGCCGATCTACAAGCTCACAACGCCTCGCAGCGCGAGGCGTTGTGAGCTTGTAGATTGGCTATTTTTGGATGAAGTTCTCTGAATATGGATGCTAGGGTTCAAGTGGTTAATATAAAGGGGAGGGGGAAAAAAGGGGGGAAAAAGGTTTCTATCACACAAAGATTTGGAGGACCCCCTGTCGTAACTCTGAGGACCCCCTAGGGGTCCCGGACCCCCTGTTGAAGACCCCTGAATTAGGGTCCTGCTTAACCTTCCCTATCAGACTCACCTCACCGCTACTCACCAGTTAAGAGTGGGGTGGCTCAGAGTAGATGACAGAGTACAGCAACTTGCAATGGGCCTGGTGTACAAGATACACTACACCACTATGATACCCATGTACCTGACTAAATACTGGTGTACAAGATACACTACACCACTAAGATACCCATGTACCTGACTAAATACTGGTGTACAAGATACACTACACCACTATGATACCCATGTACCTGACTAAATACTGGTGTACAAGATACACTACACCACTATGATACCCATGTACCTGACTAAATACTGGTGTTAGTGGTGTACAAGATACACTACACCACTATGATACCCATGTACCTGACTAAATACTGGTGTACAAGATACACTACACCACTATGATACCCATGTACCTGACTAAATACTGGTGTACAAGATACACTACACCACTAAGATACCCATGTACCTGACTAAATACTGGTGTACAAGATACACTACACCACTATGATACCCATGTACCTGACTAAATACTGGTGTACAAGATACACTACACCACTAAGATACCCATGTACCTGACTAAATACTGGTGTACAAGATACACTACACCACTATGATACCCATGTACCTGACTAAATACTGGTGTACAAGATACACTACACCACTATGATACCCATGTACCTGACTAAATACTGGTGTACAAGATACACTACACCACTATGATACCCATGTACCTGACTAAATACTGGTCTACAAGATACACTACACCACTAAGATACCCACGTACCTGACTAAATACTGGTGTACAAGATACACTACACCACTAAGATACCCATGTACCTGACTAAATACTGGTCTACAAGATACACTACACCACTAAGATACCCAATGTACCTGACTAAATACTGGTGTACAAGATACTCTACACCACTAAGATACCCATGTACCTGACTAAATACTGGTGTACAAGATACACTACACCACTAAGATACCCAAGTACCTGACTAAATACTGGTGTACAAGATACACAACACCACTATGATACCCATATACCTGGCAAAATACTGGTGTACAAGATACACTACACCACTAAGATACCCATGTACCTGACTAAATACTGGTGTACAATATACACTACACCACTAAGATACCCATGTACCTGACTAAATACTGGTCTACAAGATACACTACACCACTAAGATACCCATGTAGCCTACCTGACTAAATACTGGTATACAAGATACACTACACCACTAAGATACCCATGTACCTGACTAACAGGCCCGGGGCTGGGACATCTGACGCTCTGGGCAATGTACCTATGATGCGCCCCCCCCCCCCCCCCCCCCACGGACCACACGCCTCCCCAAGTGTTACCGACAAGGGTTTTCAGCTGGTTAATTATCAGTTGCCTTAATGGTCCACGTCACACTGTTAAAAACCAGCATGCGCACGCAGGTAGGCACCGAATGAACCCCACCGCTCATAGGATGCAATGGATGGCACTTGCGTTTAAAAATGCATTCCATCAAACTTTCAGATGCCGTTTTTCTCCCAGTGTGGAGGAAGAATGCTTAGGATTTTTACTGTAAATTCTCACACTTGAAATACATAATCCTTAGTTTCTGTTGATTGTAAACAATAATAGCGATTCAAAACAGTTGTCCTTCAAACCCCACCTCTATTCACCGTCATCAGAACAGAGGGAGCGCTCCTCTTGATCACCCACCCGATCCACTGGATCACCAGAGCGTCTACTGCTCGCCCAGCTGCAGTCCATGAAGCCTAATTATGCTCCGTCCTGCGACGGTGTCGCGCGCAGAGCCGCAGACCTCCAAGCTCAGAAGGGTTGCATTGGTGACGCGATGTGAGTTTGTATATCAGCTACTCTTGACGTGGAACACCGTTGCGCAATGAAGTATATATGTCTCGATAAGGGCGCTCCCATGGGAGCACCTCACTAGCACACAAGAGGAGGTTGAATAACCAGTGCTCCCCAAAACAACAGGTTTGGGGATCTGTTGGGAATTGATTACATGATACAGTCAGCTGTGCATTCAGTCTCAATGTTAGTAAACAAATAATTGGTCTATTATCTTGCATTGCGGCAAGGGGAAGAATGCATGCAGCGCTTCTCTCTCCTCTGGCGCCCCCTGGCGCCCCCTTGTGCCATTGCGCCCCTGGGCACTTGCCCACAATGCCCTGCGTAATCGCCGCTTCTGCTGACTAAATACTGGTATACAAGATACACTACACCACTAAGATACCCATGAACCTGGCAAAATACTTTATAAAGGTTAAGGACGTCCACAATTACACCAGAGGCAGCGCCACAGATCACGTTCCACCCAGAGTCAACTCAAACAAAGGGTCAAACTTGTTCTTCTGCTATACCACCAAAATGTGGAACGCCATACCGAAGGCCTTAAAGGAGTGTGGTTCCCTAGCATCCTTTAAAATCGTCCTGAAAAACCACTTACAGGCGGCAGCCGTTCGCAACTGGCAATAACAACATTTTATAGATGATAAATACAAAACAAACGGTTTTGGACATACAAGGTTTCCACCCGACAACGACGATATGCTATAAATATAAGGTGCTGGGAGTGAAAATTATAATGTAGGGGTGCCTCGGATTAAAACAAATATTCATGGTGTGCCCTGAGACAAAAACGTTTGGGAACCCCTGCCCTAAGTGACTCCCTGTGGGTCCCCAGACCACACTTTGAGAACCACTTTTAGTCTCCAAGGTTGTCTCCTAATGCCCAACCTCACCGATGGAAAGTTGTCTCCTGCAGAAAGTCCTAAACCAATGGTTTATAAACCTACAAATTGGTTCCATTTGTCAGAGTTATAGACCTGTAAGGGTCCAATCGGTCCCTATAACCATCAACCATTTAAGGCCAGCAGATCACCTGGTTCTTGAAGCTCCTCAAGGACCCCCTGAGGGGTCCCCCAGACCCCCCCACCCCACCCCACAGTGAACGTGGAGCAACACGTACTATAACGTACATCACAACGAGGCAAGTCACGCAAAACAAACTCCAGAGGGAGAAAGCAGTTCTCTTAATATCATCCATCATCCCTAATACAATATCCTACATTACACACTCCCAGCTCCCGCAGTGTTGGTGTGAAGCACATTAACACACATGCACACAAACATGCACGCACACATGGACGTGCACACAGCACCATCGCGGTCGCATACTCACACACACACACACACACACACACACACACACACACACACACACACACACACACACACACACACACACACACACACACACACACACACACACACACACACACACACACACACTCCAAAAGAGGCTTGCAACTGCCTCTTACAGTAACAGTAGGCTACATCATGTTTTGCATCACATCACTTTGACATAATGATATCCTGGGACCTTTCTGGACATTGGGCCTGATTCATCAATCTGGTCGTGAATACAGCGTAAATAAAGTGACTAAATCTGGGGCTTATATTTCTGTCTTACCTTCAAAAACCCAGACAAAAAGACATTACTGAATCTGACCCTAACTTGTCAGAATTGTCCTATAAATGCCGGTAATATCAAACAAGAAAGATGCAATTGGAAATTGCGGGTGTGGTTGCTGACTATTTCTGCAGTAAGCTAACTGCCATATGAAGCTCCACCAATTGATTCCCTATTGATTCCCACTCCCATTGATTCCCTATTGATTCCCACTCCCATTGATTCCCTATTGATTCCCACTCCCATTGATTCCCTATTGATTCCCTATCCCTGCCATTTCCAATGGCAACGGGAAAGTTACCCTCAAAGGCTATAAAAAGTTACCCTAGAAGTCTATAAAGTTTTGCCCTGTCGGGCAACCAGACTAAATATGTGCGCAAGTTGGAGGTAAAGTGCTTGATGAATCGGGGTCATTGTCTTACAGGGGCCGATACAGTGAGAGATTATCAATTGCAAGACACATGATTGGTCACACTGTATACTGTACTGTATACTGTAATGCTGTTGTGATTTAACAACATTAACGTCATAACGCTCCTATATTCTTGGGGAGAATGCTCCGCAGATCTACAAGCTCACAACACGTCACTTTGCGATGCTTTGTGAGCTTGTAGATCTGCTATCTTTTACGAGAGGACGTTTAGTGTCAAGGTGCATGGGTGAGAAAGTACGGGGCCCATAATAGGCCCCTACATGGGGGGACACACAGAACAGAGTGAAAGGTCAAGTTAACTAAAAACACAAATCCAACATAGACTGATGACAGTGCTGTCAAACAAGTTTATGAATCTATCTGTGGAATCCATGAAAATCTGCATCACACATTTAGAGGGGGGTCCCTGCTTCATCTCTCTCTCAGATAAGAGGTCCTTGGACTGAAAGACCCCTGTTTTAGGACAAAGCTGTATACCACAGTGTTTCTCAACCACTGTGCCTGGGGACCTTTGGTGTGCCCCTGAGAAGGGTCAAGTGTGCCCCTTGAAACTGCTTGAAAGCCAGTATTGTATTTATCATTTTAAAAATGAACTTAACTAGTGGTAAATGGTAAATGGTGCATTTATATAGCGCTTTTATCCAAAGCGCTTTACAATGTGCATTTCATTCACCCATTCACACACCGGTGGCGGTGGAAACCATGCTTGGCACCAACCTGCTCACCGGAGGCAACTTGGGGTTCAGTGTCTTGCCCAAGGACACTTCGACATGTAGACAGGAGAAGCTGGGATGTGAACCGCCGACCCACGGATCATTGGCCACCCCTTGGCAAAGGACCCTGCTCATTCTACGGGTTTTCGACCCCTGCCCCCGCTTGGCCCCCCCGGGGGCCTCCGGGGCGCCCGCTTTTGCCACAGCCCCGGGCCAGTGCCGCCCCAGGCCCGAGAAAAGCGCCCGGGGCGCGCCAGCGTGGCCCGGTGTGCCCGCGAACGGCCTCGGCCCCCGGATATTGAAACGCCGAGGCCCGTCGTTTCAAATCTGGCCGCTGTGTTTCATTTCCGGCATGACCCGCCTCCACGCCTGTGGTGGGCGTGTGGATGGGCATGGCTTGGCCCCTTGTAAATTAGGTTTATAGTATGCTATTACCAATGCAGCATTTTTCCTGAAAGTGATTTTAATAACTATAAAAAAAATACATTTAAAATGTGTTTAGTTCTGTTAGTTAGGGTTAGTTAGTTAACAGATATATTTTAGGAGGTGCTCTGTGGTTTAATATGAATTAAATTAGCCTGCACTCCAGTGGAAAATCCAACATGGCCGCTCTCAGTGTTCTGAAAGCCAAAAGCCAGAGAGAGGAAGTTTGACTGACAGGCGGGCCGGCCAATGGGGCGACACGACCGCCTTGCATCACTCCAAAGCCCTGACCAATGGGGTGGCTCCCCAATTGGACTCTGAATTAGACTGTCGAATGAGAACATCATTTCCCACTGGGCGCAACTCCTGAGCTACAGCCGCCCACAGCCGATGTGAAAACAGCCGATCTACAAGCCGATCTACAAGCACACAATGCCTCGCGGTGCGAGGCATTGTGTGCTTGTAGATCTGCTGTTTTCACTACTGTTGTGCAACAGCCTTCTATAATGAAGCAGGGCTTTACTTTGTGAAGAAACGTACACATTTGAAACTTGGAGATGCAAGCTGTCTTCCCGACAGTGAGGATATTTACACCCCCGTATTATGTTGGTGTGACCATGGATTCTTGGGACATGAAAAGTGTGCCCATGCAGAAAAAATGTTGAGAAACACTGGTATAACACACACACACACACACACACACACACACACACAGAAGGCTGCTGTATGCAAGCATTAAAGTCCAATGCGTCGACACAGACACACAGACTCTGCAGCCAGGAACACATACACCCCAAGCTATAGAAGTTTCCACACACACACACACACACACACACACACACACACACACACACACACACACACACACACACACACACACACACACACACACACACACACACACACACACAGTAAACCACGGAATTAACAACGTAGCACTAATGCAAGCCTGCAAACCCAAATCCCTCTCCTCTCCTCGCAAACCACATCACCCCCCCACCCCCCAAACCCCAAACCCCCTCTCCTCTCTTCTCCTCTCCTCTCTCTCCAAAATATCCCCCCCCACACCATCCAGTTACAGTATATCCACACTACCATCTGGTGGCTGCATCTACCGGAATAGAACGGAATGGAATGGAATAGAATGGGATAGGATGGGATGGGATGGGATTGGGAATAGGAATGGAATGGGATGGCTATAGATGTGTATGGATGGAGGATGCCTTCTTTGGTTCTAATGCAGAGAGAGAGAGAGAGAGAGAGAGAGAGAGAGAGAGAGAGAGAGAGAGAGAGGGAGATGGGATGTAGGTAGGTGTGAAATGGTTTTAAAGGGCTTGCCATCATGTCGTGCGTGTGCGTGTGCGCGTGCGTGTGTGTGCGTGCGCATGGATAACAGTTGCTGTATCATAAAAACCTCCTCCTCCGCATAAAGTTATTGAGCTGTTGCTTTAGGCTCTCTCTCTCTCTCTCTCTCTCTACCCCCCCCCCCCCCCCCCCTCTCTCTCTCATTTTTAGCGTTTTTTTACGCTTGGCTGTCAAAAGAAGTGGCCTCTATAACAGCTCTGTTCCCAGCAAGCGCGCACACACACACACACACACACACACACACACACACACACACACACACACACACACACACACACACACACACACACACACACACACACTTCTTCAGGTGATCAACACGTCCCATTTTTTTTACAGTGCAGCTGCAGAGTGCAGACCTCTTTTCTCCCCCCCCCTCTCTCTCTCTCTCTCTCTCTCTCTCTCTCTCTCTCTCTCTCTCTCTCTCTCTCTCTCTCTCTCTCACCACCAGCTGTATAGCCCAACATGTGCACGAATTACATTCTCATACAATTCTTAATAGTCTGATACATAGGCTATATTTAAACAACCGCATTACCAAACAGATAAACCAGCAATCATCCTCTCCCCTCTTCATTCTAAGTCAATGTAATGTTGGGGTCGGCTGAGGCTCGTTTGAAACAAAGTGCGCAACCACCGCTTCTATTCTAACAGCCCTTATGCATGCGCTGGATTCACATGATGGATGGTTCCACTGTGCGTGCGGTGCAACGTGCGTGATGTAGGCTACACCGGCATTATAGGCTTGTTTTATGCGTTGTTGGGATGGCTTCTACTCCGCAAATATAGGAGGGGAAAAAAGCTCGAACGATTTGTGGGGAATAAGGCTTGTTTTTCTGTAATTCCCTATGGATATTATTAACAACGTTGTCTCTTATATATGTTCCCGTTTTCGACCGTTTTATCCCCTTGAGCGCACGGCAGTGCGCTCAAGGGGATACAACGGTTGAAAACGGGAACATAGGCTATAATACAACGGTTGACACACAACATAACGGCCAGTTCTGCTCCTATAACGGCCAGTAAACGGGCTATAACGGCCAGTTCTCTTCCAAAAACATCCTACATTGGTTGTTGTTTTAATGTTGTCCTCCCTGTGATAGAGATATGCTGTGCTGTTTCAGAATCATCTCATGCAGCTGTCTGTCTGTCTGTCTGTCTGTCTGTCTGTCTGTCTCTCTCTTAATAAAACAGATCTTACCTTGTTGTCAGTTGGCTGTTAACGTCTGTATTATCCTTACATGTCCAACCGTTGCACTGCGAGACAGTGCGTTGCAAAGAATTATAGTCCGTATAACGTTAGGTATTCTCATCAGAGCCAGATAGACATAAACCAAAAGCCCGTCTGTTGGAATTAAAACAGTTAGAATAAACTCCACGCACGGTCCGTGTTGTGCTCTTGTTGTTTGGGCGATGATGAGAGAAAAAACTAATCCACAAAAAGAAGTAAAATAAAACGCAGTCCCGATACGCGAGCGGAGAGAGTAGAGCGGTGCACACAGCAGCGCAGCAGCAGCGCAGCCAACACTAGGCTACAACACACACACACACACACACAACACGTCCTGCGTGTACGCGCGCGCGCGCGTGTCTCTGTGAGTGTGTGTGTGGACTGTGGAGGGGGAGAAACACACACACGCGCGTCTTCTTTATCAGCACACGGAACAACGTTTCAATGAGTCACCGGTCCGCGCGCACACGCATACGGCACACACACTTAACACACACGCACGCGCGCAACTGTGACTGTAAATGTGCCGAATCTAATTGCTCTCACGGAGAGAGAGAGAGAGAGAGAGAGAGAGAGAGAGAGAGAGAGAGAGAGAGAGAGCATTGAAAGGAAGAGATTAGCGATAGGAAACCAGGTCTCTCTCGTGCGTGTGTGTGTGTGTGTGTGTGTGTGTGTGTGTGTGTGTGTGTGTGTGCGCGTGCGCGCGTGCTCGTGTGCGTGTGTGTGTGTGTGTGTGTGTGTGTGTGTGTGTGTGCGTGCACGTGCGTGCGTGCGTGCGTGTGTGTGTGCGTGTGTGTGTGTGTCCTCTCTCTCCTCAGCTCCGGCTGCCATTGGTCCAGAGCTGGTGAAATTTACTAAGCCCGCAGCCAATGGCTTTGCCGCATCCTCTCCATCATCAGAGCTAAGCAGCTGGGCTGGACATGGTGTACACAGGTGTGTGTGTGTGTGTGTATGTGTGTGTGTGTGTGTGTGTGTGTGTGTGTGTGTGTGTGTGTGTGTGTGTGCGTGCGTGCGTGCGTGCGTGCGTGCGTGTTAGGGCATTAACGAAAAAGTCGACAAGTCGACTTCCACCAGAGAAAGTCGAAAGTCAAAAATACTTTCTATGGTGAAAATAGCAGATCTACATGCTCACAACGCCTCGCGTTGTGAAAATAGCAGATCACTTTAGAAATGTGCAGATGGGTGGGTGACGTGACGTAGCGTTTTCGCTGTCCTCGGTGTCAAACATGTATAAATAAAAAATATATTTGTCAAAAACCTTCTGAATATGGTGCAGGACATTAAGCTTTATGTGAACTTACTCAAGATTAAAACATTTCATTCCTCATTTCTTCAGAATTTTCAACCAAACATGGCAAAACTCATATGGTGTGACTGTCCCGACCTTGTTTCTTAAAGTGGGAACTTGAATAAAACTAAGAAAAAGAATTGCTAAAATTCATTTAAAAATGAATTTAGGCTCACACAAATGTCTATTTGTGAGCCTATATCTTTTCAAAGTCAAAGCATAATGTTTTCAGTAATTTCTGATCAAAAAGATTTTGTCCCCCAAACCAAAATAATTTGTTGTGACACTAGTTTGGAAAAATTAAACAGGCAATTATTTGGACACCTATTGGCTAGAGAGGTCCTTCTTCTAGGCTATTCAGCACTCCCAGCACAACTGCAAGACAGGTGTCTGAGGTGAGTTATGATTTTAACATTTTCATGAAATGCCATCTTGTTGAAACTTTGACAAGTGTGGCACTTCTGAATGTCTGTTGGTGTGACACCTTTTCATTAAAGAAAGCTTAAGTTATTTGAAGTTTTGGTCATAATTCCATGTAGATCTAGGTTGCTTTGTTATAGCTAGCATGTTGTAAAACCTAAATGGAGAAAACGTAATATGGTGTGACATGTCATCATAATGGTGTGACATGTCTGCTTGTCACGCCATATGACTTGATTGTCACACCATATGATATATACTGTATTTTCCTACAGATATAACAATAAAATATAGCTGCAAGCAGCGATAAAGTGGCCAAGGCAGAAAAAGCAGGAAAGCAAAAAAGCATCAAGGGAAAGCAAAGAACAAATAAAAGAAAAACTGGAAGCAGTGTTCTTCCGAACAGGTCTCCGGCAGGTCAGGTGTTTTTTGTTTGTTCTTTTTGGCCTAGTGGTGACTATAATAGGCCAAAGTGAAAAGGGTATCGGACGGCAATCGGACGCTGCATGCGGGATTTGAGACATGTTGTTCCAAAAATGTGTTTTGCAAAAATTGACCCACTGGTGGTGCTATAACAGGCCAATGTGAGAAGGGTGGCATCTGTTCCTTGGCCTAGTGGGAATGTGTGTGCAAAATCTCACACTGCGTTTGAGACATTTTGTTCAAAAAGGAGCAATCCTGCAAACCTTGGAATTCAATGTTAGCCAATTAGATAGAATATGATATCTGACAAATCCGTCATGATCACATCACTGTAGAGATACTGTGTACTGATTTGTGTGATTTTCGGATAAAATCTGAAGGAGTAATATCGAAGAATGTGTTTTACATACTGTAACACTGGTGGCGCTATAAATGGCAGATGTGAAAAATGCAGGGAACAGGTTTTTCCTTGGCCTCTGGGAAGTGTGCATACAAAGTTTTACACTAATCGGTGGTTATAGGTAAAAGCACAAATTGGCCTCTACACTAATCGGTGGTTATAGGTAAAAGCACAAATTGGCCTCTACACAACATGTATGCAAAAGACTGTAGGCCTATATGCAACAGACATAAAAAAAACTGTGATACTATGCACCTGGACAGTTTGATGATGTACATAGTAAGCCTTGCTGAGCTATGAAGACCATATGAATCGGCCAGGCTATGAATCTCATAGGGCAGGAGCCTATCTCCTGTTTCTGTAGCGTAAGGCAGCTTGATGTACAAGTACACCCCCTGGACATGACGCTAGTATGTCGCAGGGAGTTACCCCCAATCCAACCCTTGATGCTGAGTTTCAAGCAGGGAGGCACTGGGCCCCATTTTTTAGAATCTTTGGTATGACGCAACCCGGGTTTAAACCCGGATCTCCTAGTCTCAGGGCAGACACTCAAACCACTAGGCCACTGGAGCTGGTACATGATATCATTGCAATCCTTGAAAATCACAACATAGGTGTAGACATGACAGTTTGTATTATAATGCTTGTTTCAGGATTTATGATGCAAAATACATTATTTAGTAATGGCGGATATTAAAATACGCATCAAGGGGGGTTGGGGGACATTTATAGGAAGGCTCCATATCAGACATTGTTCAAGGAACCAAACTGTAAAGTCTACCAAATGTCATGGTATTATGCTTATATAAACCCCAAGCGGGATTCGATCCAACGACCTTCTGCATGAAAGGCATATGCCCTGACCACTACACTAGGCAGCCACAGGATCTGTTAACCATGTTTGTTTAAAAAAAAAGTTCTATGTAGGCTGAGTGCCTTGATTTTATTGATTTCTTTTTTATATTTTGGAGGCTTGGGGTGAAATCAATCTGAGTAAATGTAATCTGAGTATTTCTGACATTTTCGAGTGATCATATTTTCTTTTACTCAAAACAGAAAAAAACAGCCGGTAGAGAAGGGCTCATTTTAAACATGAACGTGATCTGGAGTTAGATCAGACGTGTCAACATTAAAGAGTTTGACATATGCACATGCCATGGGCATCCAGGATGTTAACATCAACTCAACCCAACGTGGGGTTTGAACTGCCAACCATCCGTATACCAGGCACAGGCACTGACCACTACACTACAGCAGTCACACTTTATGGACATGTCATTTAAAAAAAAAAAGAAAAGAAAAAAAAAAAGTTTCATGTAAATCTACAGTAGTTGTGGGGCTCATTTTAAACATGAACGTGATCTGGAGTTAGATCAGACGTGACATGAACGTGATCTGGAGTTAGATCAGACGTGTCAACATTAAAGAGTTTGACATATGCACATGCCATGGGCATCCAGGATGTTAACATCAACTCAACCCGAGGTGGGATTTGAACTGACAACCATCCGTATACCAGGCACAGGCACTGACCACTACACTACGGCAGTCACACATAATGGACCTGTCATTTTTTTTTTTTTAAGAAAAGAAAAAAGAAAAAGTTTCATGTAAATCTACAGTAGTTGTGGGGCTCATTTTAAACATGAACGTGATCTGGAGTTAGATCAGACGTGTCAACATTAAAGAGTTTGACATATGCACATACCATGGGCATCCAGGATGTTAACATCAACTCAACCCGATGTGGGGTTTGAACTGACAACCATCCGTATACCAGGCACAGGCACTGACCACTACACTACGGCAGCCACACATAATGGACCTGTCATTTTAAAATAAAAAAAGAAAAGAAAAAAGAAAAAGTTTCATGTAATGTACTTGACGCCTTCTTTCAAAATGATATAGTGCCCCCCTTTGGCCAATTGGGGTAAGATTGGTTTCAGCGATGTTTGGACTAACCCTGTACAGTAGTTCATCATGAAAATTTTACTTTGCATGTATGTTTTAGAGGCAGAAGAATAATTTGCATACAACTTGCAATATTGATTGAATTATTAAAAATGCATGTTTCAATTTTTAAAAAATCCGATCTGACAGATCTTTAGATGTTGGTCCAAAGTTCATGTAAAAAAAGTTCCGTGCACGTGACGCGAAAGTTCCGGAATAAAAGCGGGTTTAAGTGTTTTACAAACTGCTCAAAATGGCGGAAAATCTAAGGACGGAGCTTACTTAACAAAGACACGGATGGCTTCCGCTTGAGTCAAGGCACGCGTGTAACCAAGTTGCATGTCTTTAAACGAAACGAGGCATGACTTATGCCCCTTTAAAGTTTGAGTTTTCAAACGCTTCGTATAGCGCCCCCCTTTGGCCAATTGGAGTAAGATTGCTTTCAGTGATATTTGGACTAACCCTCTACATATTTGCCAAATGCCATGAACGTGTCACTTTGCATGTATGATTTAGAGGCAGAAGAATAATTTGCATATAACTGCAACATTGGGTGAATTATTAAAAAATAATGTTTCGCTTTAAAGAAAATCCGCCTAACTTCTCGGACCGTATTGGTCCAAAGTTCATGTAAAAAAAGTTTCGCGCACGTTACACGAAAATCCCAGGAGGAGATACATTTTTACTGTTTTTCATATAATTCAAAATTGTGGGAGAAGTAAAGGTCAGAGGTCAAAAGTCAGAGCGTAAAAGTTGTTCGGCATGAGGAGATGCATAAGGGTATACAGGTTTCATTGCTGTACCTGAAACAGGGCATGAGCTACACCAGTTCAAAGTTGGCATTTTTCAAAGGCTTCCTACAGCGCCACCCTTTCATGTTAAAGCAATTTTACTGTTGCTGTTTTTCCTGGGTAATTGTTTAATCAATCAGTAAAGTTCAGTACTCACTAATAGGTAGGTTAAAACACAATTTGCTTTGACACATGAAGATATAATCATACGGTGTGACACTAAATCATTTGGTGTGACATTCCAAATAGTGAAAAATCATACCTTTATTAATGATGAAACCAAAAAAGATTTTATGGACTACATAGAAAATAGTATCAGGAAGAGTCACAAATATTTGTGTAATTTTAGAGAAGGTTTTGTCAGAATAAATTTAAAATATGTTGAAAGATCGACAACATGGGCCTCACACAGAGTGTTGATTATGAAAAAAGAAATACAGATTTAATTAATTTTCACAAAACTATAGTGGATCACAGGTTAGTTATGATAAAGGACTTTGATAAAGTGAGTAACTTAAGAAAGGTGTACTCCATTTTCATTTTATGAACAATTATTGTCATGTCACACCATATGACGATTTTAGGCGATTTTAAGTACAACAAACTGCTGAATAAAGTCTGATTCCAATAAAATATCTAAAAACAAAATGTGTTTCCATAAAGTTGAGAGTGAGTAGAACAAAAGTAAATAACTTTTATGCCTGCTATTTAAAGTTTTTTTAAAAACACATTTTTGGGGGCGTCACGTCACTGACCCAGATACCCTCTATACACTTAAACTTTATGTTGGTTTGTTTACTGTTGAGAGAGAAAACAATGTTTCACATTAAGTTAATCATCTGGGGACCCCCCTAAATAACTGGGGGGTCGTGTGTGATGTGATGACGTCATCAAACGATAAAGTCGACTTCAACTCAACTTTTTTGCTGAGTCGAGGCGACTTGTAAAAATCACAAGTAGTTAATGCCCTAGTGTGTGTGTGTGTGTGTGTGTGTGTGTGTGTGTGTGTGTGTGTGTGTTCCTATACTGTACAGTGGTTCTCAACCTGTGGGTCGGGACCCCTAGGGGGGGTCCCCAGATGTTCAGCTTAATGTGCAACATTGTTTTCTCACTCAACAGTAAACAGTAGGGGTGTAACGATACATTTTAACAGCGATAGGGTACGCGCATCACGATACATGATTGACGATACGATACATGGACGATATTGGTTCATTCATGGTGATACGATACGATTCAATGATTTAAAATTGATATAGTATCTATTTAGCAAAGAAATTAAATCTGTGTGAAACGTGTAAAAAATCTATTATTATGGAAGTAAACGCTATGATTCTCTAGCAAATACATGGACATTATATTTCAACTAGGGGTGTAAGGATACATTTTAATAGCGATTCGATACATATCACGATACATGGTTGACGATACGATACATGGACAATATTGGTTCATTCATGGCGATACGATATTCGATTCAATGATTTAAAATCGATATAGTAACTATTTAGCAAAGACATTAAATCTGTGTGAAAGGTGTGGATAGTGCAGATTTTTAAGGGAAACATGTATTATTATGGATATAAATAAGTAAACATAGTGATTATCTGCCAAATACATGGACAAAACCCACACCTTGACATGAACACAGAGATTACACACATTTATCGATAGACCAGTGTAGCTATATGGAAAGGTAAAATTATTAAACCCCTCCTTTAAATTTTTTCTTCTTGAAAATGCTAAATACAATGCACAAGTAGGTAGTATCGATACTATCGATTCTTTGCACTGCCGATTCGATACGATACAAAATAAAACGATACGATTCGATTTTATCTGTTTTCATTTCGATATACTTCGATTTTTTAAGTTAAAAACGATATTTCGATACAGTTACTATATCGTTACACCCCTAATTTCAACACATTAAGGACAAACCCACCTTGACATGAACACAGAGATTACACACATTTATCAATAGACCAAGAGTAGCTATATGGAAAGGAAAGGTAATTTGACCCGTCTTTTTCATTTTCCTTCATAAAATTGCCAAATACAAGACACAGATACTTAGTTCCCATACAATCAATTATTTGCATTGCAAAACGATTAAAAAAATATATGTTTTTCTGGGTATTTTCCTCCTGTATAGAAAGTCGATGGGAGCCCAACTTGATTTGGCCGCTGTGGCGACCCCGAAGGTCGCTGACTCGGGCGCCCTAGCTAAATCATTAGAGCATGCCCTGGGATACATCTGTGCAAAATTTGGCCTAAAGTCTCCGAAACGGCTATATACAGCGACCATACTTTTAATTGTTTCATAATGATTAAAGTTATAGCATGTAACTTTTTTTATAAAACAAATCTTAAAATTGTCCTAACTGTTAAATCGCTAAAGTTTTAGAACACCCACTCAGCTTCTCTTTATATGTTTTCTATGAGCCGTGAGGGGGGGAGAATTTCGCGGCAAAATTGCGTCATCACACTACCGGCCAATCACAGCGAGGGTTATACACTGCCGGCCAATCACAGCGCATCTTGAAGTGGGGTCGCTATGACGGCCATATAGTCGCCCGTGTGTCTCTATACTCAAAAGGTAACCTCGCCTACCAGGCAGGGTGAAGGAGTCCGTTTCTCCGGAATGCCTGAACGCACAGGAACCAGGGACCCCTCTAAAGATCGATCTCGGCGAGGTGGAGGCAGACGAGGTGGAGGCAGGCGAGGTGGAGGCAGGCGAGGTGGAGGCAGACGCGAAAAACGGCCGAAAGACGCGGACGCGACCGCGGTTTGCTATAGGGCTACTGACCACTAGTTGAGCATCTTACACAGTATAGCTTTAAAGCTAATTAAATCTTCGGGCTCCTCTGACATCGCAGAGAGGTACAGCGGGAAATCTTCGGTTTCGACGGGGATCGCAGGAAATGAGTTAAAGTGGAGTTCAGGGAACGCTCGCACGAGAACCAACACACTCAAACCCAGATTCTTTTCCCTTTCTTTGCATAGCTTGGCCTACTGATCATCCCCAGTGTCCTTCTATTATTGTATTCCTTTTACTGAGGTTAAGGTTAGGATAATGCTAGTTTAGGCATAGTTTTACTGAGGTTAAGGTTAGGATAATGCTAGTTTAGGTATAGTTTTACTGAGGTTAAGGTTGATCAATATTTAAAAAATAGTGTCGCTGTGCTAAGCGGTGCAGCTTTACACCACAGCTGTGAGAAATGTGTCTCTATCCAGAGGAAGAGAGAGGCTGTTTGTTGTGTGAACTTGGTGGAATTGAAACGTTATGTTTTTGTTTTATTGCCCTGTAATATGCTGTTGGTAAAATGTCTTTCCTTGAGTCAGACCATCATGAAAAACACCAGACAGGTTTCCGTGAAAAGATCTTTTCTTGTGGCACATTTTATTTGTCAAGCTTGTGAGAGAAGGAACTCTGTATAATTCTGAGCTGTGAGTGAATATAGCAGGGGTTCCCAAACGTTTTTGTCTCAGGGCACCCCTATAATTATTTTTTTCAACCGAGGCACCCCCACATTATCTATCTATAAATGCGACAAATCTCTGTCTGTCTGTCTGCGTGCGTGTATGTAATCCGCCTATCTCGAGAACCGTTCGTCCCACCGGCTTCAGATTCGGCACACACGTTCTCCGTCGCGGCGCGGAGTGCAGTGCCGGGCCTCGACCCGACCCGACGCACGTTTTTTCCGAACCGGCGCAAAACGTTCGGAATCTCCTTATGCGGAGCTGATTGTTGACATCAGGCTGTTCCGGAGGAAATCGGCGCAAGCGCTGACTCATTGTGACATCACTTCATAAAAGGCTCTGACATCACGTACGCCACATGAGTCAACAAAAAAATCTCTGTGAATGTGTATGTATGTATGTAATCCGCATATCTCGAGAACCGTTCTTCCCACCGGCACGCGCGTTCTCCAGATATGGGCATAAAATGAATGCCCGTATGCGGAGCTGATGTCTGACATCAGAGTTTTCAGCAACCGGTACTGTGTGTGCAGAGATCTCCATATATGGGCATAAGGGGACAAAGGCAAACAGATGGTCAAAACGGGTCCTATGACAACAGGTATATTGGGGTTTGCATTAAAGGGTGGGGCATTCATGGGGTCTGCTCCAAAAAAGAAAAAGAAAATAAAAGAGACAAAGACAAACATAAGACAAGCAACAAAGCGTGGGACTGGGAGGATGACTTGAATGATGCAGATTTAAGCAGGCTGCGTATTCTGCTTAAAGAAGAAACAAACAAAAAGCGACAGAGATCTCATATATGGGCATAAAATGGACGCAGATAAACAGATAGATATCTCCACATATGGGCATATATGGGCATAAAATGGACCCAGAACTATAACTGCAGTGATCTCCATATATGGATCTCATATATGGGCATAAAATGGACGCAGATAAACAGATATCTCCATATATGGCATATATGGGCATTGGGCATAAAATGGACGCAGAATCACAAAGATCTCCATATACGGGCATAAAGGGACACAGACAGACAGATACAGAGATCTCCATAAATGGGCATAAAATGGACGCAAATAGACAGATATCTCCATATATGGGCATAAAATGGACCCAGAACTATATCTGCAGTGATCTCCATATATGGACATAAAATGGACGCCGACAGATAGATACAGATATCTCCATATATGGGCATAAATGGACACAGGCAAACAGATGGTCAAAACGGGTCCTATGACAACAGGTATAATGGGGTTTGCATTAAAGGGCGGGGCATTCATTCCCTATTTACATCGCTCCCGAGTTGGCCAGGTCGCCGACTAGACGCTGGGCCGCCCAGCTTCTAGTCTATCTATAAATGCGACAAATCTCTGTGAGTATGTGCCCCGCGTATCTCGAGAACCGTTCGTCCCACCGGCTTCAGATTCGGCACGCGCGTTCCCCGCCGGGCCGCCGCGGCGCGGAGTGCAGTGCCAGGCCTCGACCCGACCCGACGTGCGGTTTTCCCGAACCGGCGCAAAACGTTCGGAATCTCCTTATGCGGGGCTGATTGTTGACATCAGGCTATTCCAGAGGAAATCGGCGCAAGCGCTGACTCATTGTGACATCACTTCATAAAAGGCTCTGACATCACGTACGCCACATGAGTCAACAAAAAATCTCTGTTAGTGTGTCTTATCTCGAGAACCGTTCGTCCCACCGGCACGCGCGTTTTCCATATATGGGAATAAAATGAATGCCCGTAGCCACCGCAGCAGGTAGTGCAGTGCTCTGCCTCGACTCGACCCGATACACGATTTTCTGGAACCAGCACGAAAGGTTCGGATTCTGATGTCTGACATCAGGATTCTCCGGAACTGGCACTGTGTCTGCATAGATCTCCATATATGGGCATAAAATGGATGCAGACAGACAGATACAGATATCTCCATATATGGGCATACATGGACACAGGCAAACAGATGGTCAAAGATCTCCATATATGGGCATAAAGTGGACGCAGACAGACAGATACAGATATCTCCATATATGGCCATAAATGGACACAGGCAAACAGATGGTCAAAACGGGTCCTATGACAACAGGTATAATGGGGTTTGCATTAAATTTGTCTCCTCCTCCATCTGTTTGTCTGTGCCCCTTTATTCCCATTATGGAGATCTCTGTATCTGTCTGTGCCTCCGACTGTATTGCAGACATAGTGCCGGTTCCCCCTTTAATGCAAACCCCATTATACCTGTTGTCATAGGACCTGTTTAGACCATATGTTTGAAAAATCGACAGAGATCTCATATATGGGCATAAAATGGACGCAGATAAACAGATATCTCCATATATGGCATATATGGGCATACAATGGACGCAGAATCAAAATATCTCCATATACGGGCATAAAAGGGACACAGACAGACAGATACAGCGATCTCCATATATGGGCATAAAATGGACGCAGATAGACAGATATCTCCACATATGGGCATATATGGGCATAAAATGGACCCAGAACTATAACTGCAGTGATCTCCATATATGGACATAAAATGGACGCCGACAGACAGACAGATACAGATATCTCCATATATGGGCATAAATGGACACAGGCAGACAGATGGTTAAAACGGGTCCTATGAAAACAGGTATAATGGGGTTTGCATTAAAGGGCGGGGCATTCATTCCCTATTTACATTGTTCCGAGTTGGCCAGGTCGCTGACTAGACGAGCTTCTAGTATTCATAATTTTCACTCCTAGCACCTTATATTCATAGCATATTTTAGCAATTATGTTGCGAGGAAAACGTTGAGTTAATAGCTATTTTGGTTAGAATTGACTGAAAATAACTTTGTACTTATAGAGGGTATATAGAGGGTATCTGCACATTTCTAAAGTGACAATTTAAGGACTTTTTAATACCTTTAAAATGACAAATTAAACATTGGCCAAATTGTCAAATATTAGACCTGTCTTACCCCCCCAAAATAATTTGGGGACCCCCTGGGGGTCCCGACCCACAGGTTGAGTACAACTGGTTTTAGGGTTTAACACTTGGGGAGCCAAACTCGTTCAGGGACGAGTTATGGCCACTAGGTGTCCCCCTGCCACAGGAAGTTATATCGTTCACAGACGAGGCAACAAACAGTTAACTTTTTGAGACTGCAGCTGCCCTTTGAATGACCTGAGTCCATTACGTCACCCAGTCAGTGCAGGCAGCCCCTCTAGGGAAGACATCACGGAAGGATTAACATCGCTTTAGATTCTACTTTGAAACATAAGAACGGCTTTATCTAAGAATGAGATGAAAACAGCCCCATGGAAGCAGAGAGCTGATTGTTTTCACGGCGACACTTTACCGCGATTTTACCGCGATTTTTGGATTTTAGTTTCGCGAGCGTTTGTAAACAAATGGATTATCCTCCTCAATCTTCTCTGGACACACACGTGCACACGCACAAAGCTTGCGAGGCACGTCAAAACAAAGCGTAAGTCAATGGTGGCAGCAGCAACAGCTATAAATGTTATAAACCTTAGCAGCCCATGTGTTAACAGGGAGGAAAGGGGCCCTTGGTCAATGATAAAAACATGTGATAATCAATCAATCTTGGTCTAAATTGGTAAAATGAATTGTGTAGCTATTAACAACTTGAGTGCCAAACTCATTCAGTAACGAGTTAAGGCCACTAGGGGTCACCCTGCCAAAAGGAGTTGTCTCGTTCATGAACGAGACAACAAAGGGTTAACTGTACAGCGTGCTGCGTGCATGCTGTGACCTGTGAATGACATGGTCCATACGTCACACCGTAGCTCAGAGAGAGAGAGAGAAAATGCATTGATTTCCATTCTAGGCTGAAACATAAAAAGGGCTTTATCTATGTATGAGGTGCAAAGAACCCCAGGGAAGCAGAGATCTGATTGTTTTCACGGCGACACTTTACCGCGATGGTCGGCCCCGGTTTGGATTTTAGTTTCGCGAGCTTTTGTAAACAAAGGGATTATCTTCCTCAATCGTCAGTGGACACACACGTGCACACGCACGAAGCTTCCGAGGCTCTTCAAAATAAAGCGTGAGTGAACGACGGCAGCAGCAACAGCTAGAAATGTTAGAAACCTGAGCATCCCATGTGTTAAAGGGATATTTCACTTAAAAAAAAAACTTTTTGTCATTTTATTGTCTAATCAGGCTTTTATGAATGCCCTGAACAGATTTTAATTTGCTTGATTCAGTATTTAGATATTTGATGTAAATGTTACCAGGCCCTCCAGGCCCAGGGCCTCTCCCCACACACACCCATTGTAACTTCAAACTTCATTTTAAACATGATAAATAAATTAAAAACACCCATTATTTTTTTCTGGTGACTCATTTAAAAAAAGCCAGGACCAAGTGTGGAGAAGAGGGGTCACAGGTGCAGCGCACAACTTGGTTGGTGAGTTGGTGAGACGAAGGAGAACTCCAGGCAGGAATAACCCCACAGTACTGGAGAACTCTACGCACCTGTGTCACCTCAAGACCTCAGGAGGGACCCACCCAATACCTCCCCAGAGGAGCCTCTTGTTGGGGTAAAACAAATAGAGCAGGAGAGGGGAGTTTAGCCTTGGTCAGGAGGAGGAGATGGGCAGTGATTTGGCCACCACTGCCGACCCGGCCATCAGGAGGGTGTAGCGGAGGGTTCACGGGTCGAAACACCTGATGATCGATGGTTACCACCTGAAGACATCAAATTTTCCTAGCCAAGGCTACATTCACCAAACGTGAATGGAGGAGAAGCATCGTTAGATGTAATTATAATCATCCTCCTAATACGTGAGCAGGCAGTGTTTTTTCATTTATTTTTAATATATTCTTTTGTATTTAATTTTTTCCATTTTCCCAAATAATTATTACAAATAAACGAAAAAAGTTATCGGAAAACACGGCCTGCTCACGTATTAGGAGGGTAATATAATATATAATAAGGGTAATATATATAATAATATATATAAAATAATGGGTGTTTTTAATAAATCTATCATGGCTAAAATGAAGTTTGAAGTTACAATGGGTGTTTCTAAAACGGCTAGTTCCATTCCTTGATTCTGATTGGCTGGTTGCCGTGGTATATCTGAGACTATAACCCACACCTTGAATCAGTTTATATCAAACCCAGGTGCGCTATTTCTTTCCAGTGTTCCACAGTGCACCAATTATCTGCACCTGTGTCGTTTCTGCTGCCTGGACGGGAAATACATTCTTGCAGAGCAGACCTTACTAGAAAAGAAAATTTCCAAGAAATTTTAAGTGTGCCTGCAGCTCGCTAAGTCTGTGCAACCTTGTGTAGCGGTTGGTGTTAGCATTAGCGTTACATTTTTTAACATTAGCATTTTTTGCATAAGCTTTAACATTATGGTTCTTCATATGACACCACCCACAGCCATTTCGACTAATTAGTGGCGTTTTGGCGCATTTTTGGCCGTTATCACGGGTCGCACTTTAACGACAGTTTTTTTGAGAAAAAATTGTTTTGTGAGAAAAAAATTGTTTTGTGAGAAAAAAAGTTTTTTGAGAAAAAAAAATTTTGAGAAAAAAAAATTTTGAGAAAAAAAATTTTGAGAAAAAAAATTTTGAGAAAAAAAAATTGAGAAAAAAAAATTGAGAAAAAAAAATTTGAGAAAAAAAATTTGAGAAAAAAAAGATTTTGAGAAAAAAAAATTTGAGAAAAAAAATTTTTGAGAAAAAAAAAATTTTTGAGAAAAAAAATGTTGAGAAAAAAAAATTGAGAAAAAAAAAATTGAGAAAAAAAAAAATTGAGAAAATTTTTTTTTGAGAAAAAAACATTTTTGAGAAAAAAGATTTGAGTCAATGGGGTTTTTGGGCGTAGTTTTTTGCGAATTACATCGCAATCGTATCGCGGATCGGAAAGGGAAAAAAAATTGAGAAAAAAAAAATTGAGAAAAAAAAAATTTGAGAAAAAAAAAATTTGAGAAAAAAAAAATTTTTGAGAAAAAAAAAATTTGAGAAAAAAAAATTTTGAGAAAAAAAATTTGAGAAAAAAAATTTGAGAAAAAAAAAATTGAGAAAAAAAAAGAACTAGAAGAGAAAATTTCTAAGAAATTTTAAGTGTGCCTGCAGCTCGCTAAGTCTGTGCAACCTTGTGTAGCGGTTGGTGTTAGCATTAGCGTTATTTCATTTGACGCAACCCGCGTGTCTGTATGACAAACGGTTCACGAGATCAAGGGTCACTTCCTGTTTGGTGAGGGGCACTTCCTGTTTGGCGAAATAGGCCCCAATTAAGGTCATGGACGATTAATGAATTAAAGCTGCAAGCAGCGATGACCAGGCCCTCGCAGCTCTACCCACGTCACAAGGCCAGCAGCCAATCAGAAACCAAACAGGAAGTCAGCCATTTCGACTAATTAGTGGCGTTTTGGAGCATTTTTGGCCGTTATCACGGGTCGCACTTTAACGACAGTTTTTTGAGAAAAAATTGTTTTGTGAGAAAAAAAATTTGAGAAAAAAACTTTTTTGAGAAAAAGAAATTTTGAAAAAAAAATTGTGAGAAAAAAAAATCTTGAGAAAAAAAAATGTGAGAAAAAAAATGTTTGAGAAAAAAATAATTTTGAGAAAACAATTTTGAGAAAAAAAATTTTTGAGAAAAAAAAAATTGAGAAAACTTTTTTTTGAGAAAAAAAAAATTAGAGAAAAAAATTGAGAAAAAAAATTTTTTGAGAAAAAAAAAATTTTGAGAAAAAAATTGAGAAAAAAAAAATTTGAGAAAAAAAAAATTTGAGAAAAAAAAAATTTTGAGAAAAAAAATTTGAGAAAAAAAAAATTTGAGAAAAAAAAATTTGAGAAAAAAAAATTTTGAGCAAAAAAAATTTTTGAGAAAAAAAATTTTGAGAAAAAAAAATTTGAGAAAAAAAAATTTGAGAAAAAAAAATTTGAGAAAAAAAAAATTGAGAAAAAAAAATTTGAGAAAAAAAGAAAAGGTATGACACCAGCCGCAAGTCTGTACGACAAACGGTTAATGAGTTATAGAGGCACTTCCTGTTTGGTGAAGGGCACTTCCTGTTAAAGAGGGGGCGAGGCTTAATCAATTACAGCTCATCCCTATTGGTCGGAAAAAGACCAAAGTTGTGTGAGCATTTTACATTTTAAATGACGTTGCTAGGCAAAAGTATGGCAGAGTTATGTGGCGCCAAAGTTTCTGGGTTTTTTTCGGAGTCCCCCATTCAAAGTCAATGGAGTTTTTGGGCGTTGTTTTTTGCGAATTACATCGCAATCGTAAAGCGGATCGGAAAGAAAAGTAATAGCACACCATTCCCGGCCGAGCCGCACGTTTTGATGTATATATTGCGGGGGTGGCGTAAATCTTGCGGCAGTTATTACGTGCCGAAATTTCCCCCATTCTAAGTCAATGGGGTTTTTGGGCGTCGTTTTTTGCGAATTACGTCGCCATGGTAACGCGGATCGGAAAGAAAAGTAATAGCACCCCATTCCCGGCCGAGCCGCACGTTTTGATGTATATATTGCGGGGGTGGTGTAAATCGTGCGGCAGTTATTACGCGCCGAAATTTGCCAGAACATGACTGACTTAAGTATGGCGGATTACAATAAGTGTTTTGCTATTGCATAGCAGGCACACTTAATTATGATACCAGCCGCGAGTCTGTACGACAAACGGTTCATGAGTTATAGAGGCACTTCCTGTTTGGCGAAGGACACTTCCTGTTACAGAGGGGGCGGGGCTTAATCAATTACAGCTCATCCCTATTGGCCGGAAAAAGACCAAAGTTGTGTGTGCATTTTAAAGTTTAAATCACGTTGCTAGGCAAAAGTATGGCAGAGTTATGTGGCGCCAAGGTTTCTGGGTTTTTTTCGGAGTCCCCCATTCTAAGTCAATGGGGTTTTTGGGCGTCGTTTTTTGCGAATTACATCGCAATCGTATCGCGGATCGGAAAGAAAAGTAATAGCACACCATTCCCGGCCGAGCCGCACATTTTGATGTATATATTGCGGGGGTGGCGTAAATTGTGCGGCAGTTATTCCGTGCCGAAGTTTCCCCCATTCTAAGTCAATGGGGTTTTTTGGCGTCGTTTTTTGCGAATTACGTCGCAATGGTAACGCGGATCGGAAAGAAAAGTAATAGCACACCATTCCCGGCCGAGCCGCACGTTTTGATGTATATATTGCGGCGGTGGCGTAAATTGTGCGGCAGTTATTACGAGCAGAAATTTGCAAGAACATTACTTACTTACTTACTGACTGACTGACTGACTTAAAGCCATACTGTGTAAGATGCCCAACTAGTGGTCATTAGCCCTATAGCAAACCGCGGTCGCGTCCGCGTCTTTCGGACGTTTTTCGTACCTTCAGACCCCCGCGTCTGCCTCCACCTCGCTGAGATCTATCTTTTAAGGGGTCCCTTGTTCCTGTGCGTTCAGTAATTCCAGAGATACGGACTCCTTCACCCTGCCTGGTAGGCGAAATTACCTAGAGAAGGGATGGTACAAACGGGCGACAACAAATATGGCTGCCATAGCGACCCCACTTCAAGATGCGCTGTGATTGGCCGGCAGTTGTATAACCCTCGCTGTGATTGGCCGGTAGTGTGATGACGCAATTTTGGCGCGAGATCCGGTCCACGGCAAGGATCTCAGTTTACATACAGAGAAGGCTTTTACAGCTGAAATTCACGGCGCGGATCTTCTAAAACTTTTGTGATTTAATAGTTAGGAGAATTTTAAGATTTGTTTTATAAAAAAAGTTACATAGTACAACTTTAAGTATGGCGGATTACAATAAGTGTTCTGCTATTGCATAGCAGGCACACTTAATTAAGTGTGCCTGCCATGCAAAACACTTATTGTAATCCACCATACTTAAGTCGGTCGGTAATGTTCTTGCAAATTTCTGCACGTAATAACTGCCGCACAATTTACGGCACCCACGCAATATATACATCAAAACGTGCGGCTCGGCCGGGAATAGGTTGCTATTACTTTTCTTTCCGATCCGCGTTACCATGGCGACGTAATTCGCAAAAAAAGACGCCCAAAAACCCCATTCACTTAGAATGGGGAAAATTTCGCCACTTAATAACTGCCGCACGATTTACGCCACCCCCGCAATATATACATCAAAATGTGCGGCTCGGCCGGGAATGGTGTGCTATTACTTTTCTTTCCGATCCGCGTTACCATGGCAACGTAATTCGCAAAAAACTACGCTCAAAAACCCCCATTGACTTTGAATGGGGGACTCCGAAAAAAAACTAGAAACTTTAAAATGCACACACAACTTTGGTCTTTTTCCAGCCAATAGGGATGAGCTGTAATTGATTAAGCCCCGCCCCCTCTATAACAGGAAGTGCCCTTTGCCAAACAGGAAGTGCCTCTACATCTCATGAACCGTTTATCGTACAGAGTTGTGGCTGGTATCACATGACTTGATTAAGAGTCCTTAACCTTAATTGACGCTTCCTTCGCCAAACAGGAAGTGCCCTTCACCAAACAGGAAGTGCCTCTATAACTCATGAACCGTTTGTCGTACAGACTCGCGGCTGGTGTCATACATTTTTTTTTCTCAAAAACATTTTTTTTCTCAAAAATCTTTTTTTCTCAAAAATTTTTTTTCTCAAAAAACTTTTTCTCTCAATTTTTTTTTTCTCAAAAAACTTTTTTTTCTCAAATTTTTTTTTTCTCAATTTTTTTTTTCTCAAAAATGTTTTTTTTCTCAAAACTTTTTTTTTCTCTCAAAAATTTTTTTTTCTCAAAAAACTTTTTTTTTCTCAAAAACTTTTTTTTTCTCAAAAACTTTTTTTTTCTCAAATTTTTTTTTTCTCAAAACTTTTTTTTTCTCTCAAAAATTTTTTTTTCTCACAAAACAATTTTTTCTCGAAGGGTCGTTAAAGTGCGACCCGTGATAACGGCCAAAAATGTGCCAAAACGCCACTAATTAGTCGAAATGGCTGACTTCCTGTTTGGTTTCTGATTGGCTGCTGGCCTTGTGACGTGGGTAGAGCTGCGAGGGCCCGGTCATCGCTGCTTGCAGCTTTAATTCATTAATCGTCCATGACCTTAATTGGGGCCTATTTCGCCAAACAGGAAGTGCCCCTCACCAAACAGGAAGTGACCCTTTACCTCGTGAACCGTTTGTCGTACAGACGCGTAGATGGCATCAAATGACTTGATTAAGAGTCCTTAACCTTAATTGGGGCCTATTTCACCAAACAGGAAGTGCCACTCACCAAACAGGAAGTGACCCTTGATCTCGTGAACCATTTGTCGTACAGATGCGCGGGTTGCGTCAAATGACATGATTAAGAGTCCTTAACCTTAATTAGGGCCTATTTCGCCAAACAGGAAGTGCCCCTTACCAAACAGGAAGTGACCCTTTATCTCGTGAACCGTTTGTCGTGCAGACGCGCGGGTGGTGTGAAATGACTTGATTAAGAGTCCTTAACCTTAATTGGGGCCTATTTTGCCAAACAGGAAGTGCCCCTCACCAAACAGGAAGTCACTCTATATCTCATGAATTGTTTGTCGTACAGACGCGTGGGTGTCATCAAATGACTTGATTAAGAGTCATTAACCTTAATTGGGGCCTATTTCGCCAAACAGGAAGTGCCCCTCACCAAACAGGAAGTGACCCTTTATCTCGTGATCTGTTTGTCGTACAGACATGTGGGTGGTGTCATATGAAGAACCATAATGTTAAAGCTTATGCAAAAAATGCTAATGTTAAAAAATGTAACGCTAATGCTAACACCAACCGCTACACAAGGTTGCACAGACTTAGCGAGCTGCAGGCACACTTAAAATTTCTTAGAAATTTTCTTTTCTAGTTGTGTATTATTAGTGAAATAGAACAGCTTTAATTGGTACATGTCTATGATTTTCATGTTGAAATATTGTGACCGTTTTAGAAAAGCAATAAGCCACGCGAGGCTTGTGGTTACCGGGGTAGTATACACCGGCTGAGAGGGTCGGAAACACTCGGCTGGCGCCTTGTGTTTCCCAACGCCTCTCAGCCGGTGTATACTACCCCGGTAACCACTCGCCTCTTGTGGCTTATTGCTTTAGTATGTGGGGAAAAGCCCATAAGGTGTTTCCCTGTTGAAAGTGGAATATCCCTTTAAAACATTTAGCTGAGAACCACTTTTTGGTTCCAGAATGAAACCAAATGAAAGCACATTAAGCTTTCATTTTTCTGTATGTGTATGTTTACTGTATGCATGCATGTGTGCGTGTGTGCGTTTAGGCTCCTCATTTTTTTCTCTTGCGAGCATGACTGAAAGTATAGCCTACAGGTTGCAACGATAACTGAAAGAATGTGTGTGTGTGTGTGTGTGTGTGTGTGTGTGTGTGTGTGCGTGCGTGCGTGCGTGCGTGCGTGCGTGCGTGCGTGCGTGCGTGCGTGCGTGAGTTCATAATCTGAAATATGGATGCGCTGTTATGCATTTCATGCATGCATATTATACTGAGCAGCCAAGGACACACAGAGAATGCAGACCTATAAGCCTGCTTTCTGCTTGAGTGGCACATGCCTGGGAATGGCTCAGCTATACGAGCTCACAAACTACTGTATACCCGTTGTCTCACTGGGTCTCAATGTCTAGTCTGGGGACCACCAGGGGTCCAAATTAGTCTCAAGTAGCCAGACACTACATAGTCTGGAACTACACCTCCTAAATCAGGGGTCTTCAACGTTTTCAGGCCAAGGACCCCTTAGTTCAGAGATGAAGCAGGGACCCCTTAGTTGAGAGAGAGATGAAGCAGGGACCCCTTAGTTGAGAGAGAGATGAAGCAGGGAACCCCACAACCTGTTCATAGATTCCATATAGCTTCATCGTTTGACAGCACAATCATCAGTGCATTCTGGATTCATGTCAATTTGTGTTTTCAGATATTTAACCACTTGAACCGTCAATACTTAATAAACTTGACCTTTCACTCTGTACTTAGTCTGCTCTTTTTCCCCCTCTATTTCTCCCAAAAATAGCTGATCTACAAGCTCACAACGCCTCATGCTGCGAGGCATTGTGAGCTTGTAGATCTGCTATTTGGGGGGGAGGTAATGAGAAAGGAGATTCTCCAACTGAATTCTGATGATGTCGCCTGGCCATGATGTCGACCCCGCACCACACCTCCCAGGGATGAGACGATAAACCATATTGTCGTTTATCGTGATAAAAAAACACTCAAGATAATCGTATCATAGAGATTTAATTTATCGTGAAATCGTCCTCCGTCATGCACTAGGATCAATTCACCTTTATTTACTGAGCTGCATATCTAGTACCATTTAAACCCTCTATTGATAAAACGTATAGAGGGCCTACTTATTGTGACAGTCAGGTCGCAGTTACTATCAAAACCTCAGTCAGTCTGTCCGTCACATCAGCCCTACTCATATCTCCGCCACCGTTGCCCCGATCCATGCCAAACTTTGCAAACACACACTCCTTGGCTGCCAAACCACAACCTCCACCCCTCATTTCTCACATGGCCCTCTTCTAGCGCCACCATGAGGCCGATTCTTGCAAAACACATTTCTGGACACTCCTCCTACAGATTTTGCCCTAAAATCACACAAAGCGGTACACAGTATCTCTACAGTCATGTCATCAACATGGATCTGTCGCATTTCCCATATTCCCTCCTGATTGGCTACGACTGCCTTCTAAAGTTTGTGTATGCGACCTGACGGTCGTTTTCCTCCCAATTAGGGAGTCTTACTGGTAATATACATACTTGATCTTTTTCACTCTCTAGCAAATCTCTTTTGCGACTCGTTGTGAACTTGTAGATCGGCTATTTTTTGGCAAATGTTCCACCTCAGGATGATGGATGTTGGGGATATTTAGATTATCACGATGATATCGTAAATCGCGATTTCTTTGGTCACAATAACCGTGATATGAACTTTTCATATCGTCGCATTCATAATCACATCACGGACCTCTGCTGAGTCTTTTTTTTTTATATATATAATTTTTATCCCACGATTTTTCAACCAATTTTTTCACCCAGTGCCAATTGCCTAAGCTGTAATCCTGGGCTCTGCTCTCCCTCTGCCGCGCCTGGGGAGACAACGGACTGACCTCATGCTTCCTTCAATGCATGAGTAGTCCAAGTTGTTTCTT
This sequence comes from Nannobrachium achirus, assembly GCF_963921795.1. Taxonomy (NCBI): domain Eukaryota; kingdom Metazoa; phylum Chordata; class Actinopteri; order Myctophiformes; family Myctophidae; genus Nannobrachium; species Nannobrachium achirus. Next base: position 2,353,409 of record NC_137831.1, on the reverse strand, counting down.
TTCACCTGACAGGGGGGATTTCCCCAGTTTGGACGTAGCGCGTGGAAGGAACACGTTATTCCAACCAGTTCCTTTCCCCTCCATCAGGCGCCCTGGCTGGCCAGGGGGAGGCAGTAGGCCTATAGAGACCAGGATTACTGCATGTTTTTGTGAGGGTATCGACCCTAGGAGACACGGGGAGAACATGCAAACTCCACACAGAAAGGCCCTATCGCCAGACCCCACCTAGGGTGTGGGCGCTGATGATGCGGAGGGAGGAACACGCCCCCAGCACCCACAGTGTCCCCCGGCGGGAATCGAACCCAGGACCTTCTAGCTGTGAGGCGAAACGCTAACCACTGCGCCACCGTGCCCCTAGGACCTCTGATGAGTCTTGCTACATGATACACATCATGGACCTCTGATGAGTCTTGCTACATGATACACATCATGATACACATCATGATACACATGATACACATGATACACATCATGGGCGCAACAGAGAGAATACGAAGCGCCAGAAGGCACGTCTCACTGCCTTTGATGTCAGAGACATCAATTATTCCTTCTGCATAAAGATCACAACACCGTCCGGGCCGGGTTGGTCTGATGCACAGAACCTAGACTCGCGTAGACAGACAACTATTGCACCATCTACCAATGCCATAGATCAGGGGTAGGCAACCTTATGGTGGCACGGGTCACGGGTGCCCACCTTGGCACAGAGGAGGAGGGTGATCACTGGCACACTGGCAGAAGAAGTGTGAGGGAGAGGATATTTACTTTAAAATCAAATATTGTTTTAAATGTGGTCAATTAAATGAAGTCACCTAATTTGCAACAAATTACATCCTGCACTAGCCTGACACTCAGCCTGAATTGACATTTCGTTTCACTCCATTATTCAGTCTTAGGTCGCTTCCCCCCAGGGCGATTGCAGGGATGGGCGTTGCCAAAAAAAGGCAGTCTTCAGCGATTGGTTCAGTGTGGCTGGCTAGTGGCTAGCCTGTTGCTTGCTAGTGCTACTTGCTAACCAAAGAAACAGTCAGAATAGGAGCACCACGAACTAGTAATCAAACACAACATAACTTGCCTGCTCTTGGTGTTTCATAGCGAGATCGATACGATCGCAATTTACAGCATTTTACCGCGACGCGATGCGCGGTACGGTACGGCGGCGGCGGCGCTGGTGTACTTGGAAACACACATGAGTTCTGGGAAACCCCCACCCACGCTGATCACAAGACGCTGATTCACGACGCTGATTCGCCGTACAGATTTTCAACCGAGGCAGGCCTCTTCAATGAGAGCGATGCTGGAACTGAATCGCCAAAACAAAAAATGTAAAGGGGTGTGGCTAGCGATTCAGGGTCTGGAACTAGGCTAATCCTGCACATAAGTCTACGTTCATTAGAATTCTGAACTTTGACTGGGGAGGGAGTCTGGTGGATTATTGAGTCTAATGATCGTCCTGAGAATCAAAATATTCCTGATTTTTTGATGGGGTGTCATTAACCCGTTTAGGCCTACAATTATTGAATGCTTTAACCCGTGAAAAATAGCAGATATACAAGCTCACAGCGCGGCACCGAGTGCAGCGCTGCGAGCTTGTAGATCTGCTATTTTTGAAAAAGTCGTGAAAAGGTGTGCAAATCTTTGAATATATGTATTTTCAAAGCGAACGTTTGTAACTCAGATTTTGCTTCTGGGGGGTCCCTGGAACTAAATATTTTGAGATGGGGGTCCGTGGTCAAATAAATATCATTTTGGGGGTCCTTCACATGAAAAGGTTTGAGAACCACTGACATAGTAGTCTCTCGAGAACAGACTAACTGAGCTCCAGTTAAGTGAAAAGGTCTTTGACGTTTTCTTTGACAATGGCTGGCCAGATTGCTGACATAGAAACATAGGGTTTTTAAAAAAAACTTTAGAAGGTTTCAAAAGACACTTATAGAATCGGGTCAAAATTCTAATTTTCACGATTTTTCAAAAATAGCAGATCTACAAGCTCGCAGCGCGGCACTCGGTGCCGCGCTGTGAGCTTGTATATCTGCTGTTTTTCAATTGTTAAAGCAGTCAATAATCCTAGGCCTAAATGGGTTAAACATAATGTTGACAATGACATGGCACAATGACTATCTGGATAATAAAAACAAGCTCACAAGTGAAACGCATTGTGAGCTTGTAGATATACAGAGTGCTATAGAGAGTCTGGAACTACACCTCCTGAAATCCATCCAACGGAAGCTGGCATTTCGTATACGCAAATATATTTTAAAATGTCATTTCTGATGAGCAGCGAGCTATATATGCTTAGATGATTTGATTTATATTAGGATAAATGTGCACGACGAAATAGCAACGTTGCGAGGTGTTGTGAGCATGTAGATCTGCTATTTTCACAATTTCTGCCTCTAATATTTGACAATTTGGCCAATGTTTGAGTTGTCAGAGGTATTAAAAAGTCCTTAAATTGTCACTTTAGAAATGTGCAGATACCCTCTATACACTAAAACTTTATGTTGGTTTGTTTACTGTTGAGAGAGAAAACAATGTTGCACATAAAGTCCCGGATCCCGTGTTGAAGACCCTTGTGCTAAATCATTGTTAAATCATCTTCTATTTCTGAAAAGTCAGAGTATAAAACATTGCATTTGAGCAAAAAAAATCTAAAATGACACACATGTTATTCCGGTTATAATCGCGATTAAGCGGTGTGTGTGTGTGTGTGTGTGTGTGTGTGTGTGTGTGTGTGTGTGTGTGTGTGTGTGTGTGTGTGTGTGTGTGTGTGTGTGTGTGTGTGTAGGGGCGTCACAAGGTTGAGTTGAGTTACTAGGGCCCAAGGTGGAGGGGCCCTAGTAACTTTAGCTATTGAAAAATAGCAGATATACAAGCTCACAGCGCGGCACCGAGTGCCACGCCGCTCTCTGGAACTAGATATTTTGAGATGGGGGTCCATGGCCAAATACATACAGTATCATTTTGGGGGTCCTTCACATGAAAAAGGTTGAGCATCACTGACATGGAAACATAGGTTTCTTGCACACATTTTCACAATTTTTCAAAAATAGCAGATCTACAAGCTCGAGTGCCGCGCTGCGAGCTTGTATATCTGCTATTTTTCAATAGTTAACATTCATGGGGGGCCCGCAGTGAATCCTTGTACCCAGGGCCCAGAATTTTGTGTGACGCCCCTGTGTGTGCGTGTGTGTGTGTGTGTGTGTGGGTGTGCGTGCGTGCGTGCGTGCGTGCGTGCGTGTGTGTATAATATACAGTGTGAAGACGTCTCTCCTAAGCAGCAGCAGACGACTGTCTCCCCAGGCCGGTCAGTAAACGATACATAAAAGGCAGTTAAGGGAGCAGCTTGGCGTGACGACGGAGGATTGTGGAGAACCAAGCTGATCTGTTCCACTGAGCCATGGAGGATGCAGAGTCTACCTAGCAACACATGGAGACGTCTGCATGACATACTGGATGTTAGGATGCAGAGTCTACCTAGCAACACATGGAGACGTCTGCATGACATACTGGATGTTAGGATGCAGAGTCTACCTAGCAACACATGGAGACGTCTGCATGACATACTGGATGTTAGGATGCAGAGTCTACCTAGCAACACATGGAGACGTCTGCATGACATACTGGATGTTAGGATGCAGAGTCTACCTAGCAACACATGGAGACGTCTGCATGACATACTGGATGTTAGGATGCAGAGTCTACCTAGCAACACATGGAGACGTCTGCATGACATACTGGATGTTAGGATGCAGAGTCTACCTAGCAACACATGGAGACGTCTGCATGACATACTGGATGTTAGGATGCAGAGTCTACCTAGCAACACATGGAGACGTCTGCATGACATACTGGATGTTAGGATGCAGAGTCTACCTAGCAACACATGGAGACGTCTGCATGACATACTGGATGTTAGGGGAGTCTACCTAGCAACACATGGAGACGTCTGCATGACATACTGGATGTTAGGATGCAGAGTCTACCTAGCAACACATGGAGACGTCTGCATGACATACTGGATGTTAGGATGCAGAGTCTACCTAGCAACACATGGAGACGTCTGCATGACATACTGGATGTTAGGATGCAGAGTCTACCTAGCAACACATGGAGACGTCTGCATGACATACTGGATGTTAGGATGCAGAGTCTACCTAGCAACACATGGAGACGTCTGCATGACATACTGGATGTTAGGATGCAGAGTCTACCTAGCAACACATGGAGACGTCTGCATGACATACTGGATGTTAGGATGCAGAGTCTACCTAGCAACACATGGAGACGTCTGCATGACATACTGGATGTTAGGATGCAGAGTCTACCTAGCAACACATGGAGACGTCTGCATGACATACTGGATGTTAGGATGCAGAGTCTACCTAGCAACACATGGAGACGTCTGCATGACATACTGGATGTTAGGATGCAGAGTCTACCTAGCAACACATGGAGACGTCTGCATGACATACTGGATGTTAGGATGCAGAGTCTACCTAGCAACACATGGAGACGTCTGCATGACATACTGGATGTTAGGATGCAGAGTCTACCTAGCAACACATGGAGACGTCTGCATGACATACTGGATGTTAGGATGCAGAGTCTACCTAGCAACACATGGAGACGTCTGCATGACATACTGGATGTTAGGATGCAGAGTCTACCTAGCAACACATGGAGACGTCTGCATGACATACTGGATGTTAGGATGCAGAGTCTACCTAGCAACACATGGAGACGTCTGCATGACATACTGGATGTTAGGATGCAGAGTCTACCTAGCAACACATGGAGACGTCTGCATGACATACTGGATGTTAGGATGCAGAGTCTACCTAGCAACACATGGAGACGTCTGCATGACATACTGGATGTTAGGATGCAGAGTCTACCTAGCAACACATGGAGACGTCTGCATGACATACTGGATGTTAGGATGCAGAGTCTACCTAGCAACACATGGAGACGTCTGCATGACATACTGGATGTTAGGGGAGTAACGCAGTGGCGTCAGTTCAGCAAAAGCTAGGGTATGGCAAAGATGGGAGTCCTCTGCAGGAGTGTGCAGGTTTTGTCAGTTTTTTTCCCCTGGTTTCTACGGCTGGATATGGCAGCCTGGAAGTTGTTCAAGTGCAGCAAAACTTAGTAAACGTGCAACAATTAACAAAAAAAGTTGAGTTGAAGTCGACTTTATCGTTTGATGACGTCATCACATCACACACGACCCACCAGTTATTTTGGGGGGTCCCCAGATGATTAACTTAATGTGAAACATTGTTTTCTCACTCAACAGTAAACAAACCAACATAAAGTTTAAGTGTACAGAGGGTATCTGCACATTTCTAAAGCAGGCATTGACACTAAGGCTTGCCCACCTGCCCCCGGCAGGTAAATAAAACGTCAGGGCAGGTGAGGTTGGCTTTCAGGTTGCCCGACAGGGCAAGTGCTCATTTGAGAGGGGACACAAATGTCTATAAACACAACACGAGATGTCTGTCTAAACACCTGAACGTGGCCAGTGTGCTGTGTCTTCTGGTCTGTGGAATGTAAAATAAGAGCACTGTTTACCTATAATGTGCTGTTTTTACTGTTGCTACATTTAAAAATATAAAATAAAAAGTGTGAAACCATAGACATATTCAATCATAGCTAAAGTATTTGGTATTTGGATTTGGAGGTATTGAGGTATGACATTGATTTTATCGCACAGCCCCATAAAGTAAAGAAATAAGTGTTAAATTGAGCGGTAATTAAAATCGTACCTATCATTTTATAATGGACAATTTACTTTTCGGACAAGTGGGCATTACCTTCGGGCAAGTAGAACATGACCTGTACTTGCCCGATGGGCAAGTGCCTCTGAGACCTTAGTGTCAACCCCTGTCTAAAGTGACAATTTAGTTTAAGCCCATTTTTTCTCAATTTTTTCAAGTCAATGGAGAAAATTGATTTACAAATAAACTAGAACATACATGTGCAACAGGTGGCCCGGGGGCCACATGCGGCCCCCACCTTCACTTCATGCGGCCCTTAATGCCAAATCTTCGTCTCCTTTTTTATATTAACCACTTGAACCCAGGTGTCCATTTTCTGAGAACTTTAGCCGAAAACAGACGATCTACAAGCTCACAACGCCTCGCGGTGAGCTTGTAGATCGGCTGTTTTCGGCAAAGATGTTTGGTGTAGAGGGGAACAAGAGCAGACAGTGTACACAGTGAAAGGTCAAGTTTATTAAGTATTGACGGTTCAAGTGGTTAAATATCTGAAAACACAAATTGACATGAATCCAAAATACACTGATGATTGTGCTGTCAAACAATGAAACTATATGGAATCTATGAACAGGTTGTGGGGGTCCCTTCTTCATCTCTCTCTCAGCTAAGGGGTCCCTTCTTCATCTCTCTCTCAACTAAGGGGTCCTTGGCCTGAAAACGTTGAAGACCCCTGCACTATACAATATCAATACCAGTGATTCTCTAACTTTTACATTTTACAAGTGGCAGTCTTTTTGGCAGTCACAGCTGCAGTAAACAGTTCAAGTCGCCTTGGAAACACAGGATAGAATGAATTACTACATGAAATACCGATTCAGACATGCAACGAACGATACATCACGATAGAGGGTATGCACGTCCACTGCCCCCCCCCCCCAATCTAGACTGAGTGGTAAAACATTGAGCAGCATGGAGCATTGGAGTTTGGAAGTGCTAGTTGCAAATCACTCAACGGCCCTGCATACCACCTGTTTCTACATTTGCACATAATGCAGGAGGCAGCAGGATGTTGTGTTGTTGAAAACGAGCGCTTCCAAACTCTGACACTTTGAAAAATAAAAACCTGCACAGAATGTCTTGACAGAAAGTAGCTCATAACATGCCTATGGTGGATTTTTACGAAACAAAAACTTTGCAGACAGAAAGAGGATAATTCAAGCTTTCAGTACAGCCGCAATGTTGGTGAGTTTAACTTTGTTTAATGCTATCAGATAGGACTTTTCTGTTTGGATGTGTGGGCTGTCAATGGCAGAAATGACTTTTTTGCCACTCAGTAGGCGTTCCTACATAACTTCCAGCAACAGTGATGTCACGCGCATACCCTCTATACCATACATCACGATACAATACATCACAATTTCAGACTTCAATTGTACCGATTGAATTGAATGAACCGATTCACTCGTATCGCGCACGTTTGTATCGCGATTACGATCCGTATCGATTCATCTCAGCATCCTTACTGGAGACGGATGCCTGTGGAAAGGCTTTGTCAAGCTTGAGTGAAAACAGGAGGAAAAGTACATTGCCAGTGGAGAGGATGGCGAGGTGCGATGAACACCACATCCATCACAGACAACTGGAACGTTTCCTCTGGCGTTCTAGAAACTCTCCTTAAAACTCTGCTCTACTAAAACGACTCTGTTACAACTAAGTACAAGGCCTAACATGTTAGCTTGTCATCTAATTAGACCTATTTAACCCATTAACATTTTGTACACCAAAGGCCACTGGAGGTCGCTGTGCCAAAACTCGGTTGTCTCGTCCAGAGACGAGACAAAGGGTTAACTTTGTTACATGCAGCTGCATCCGTCCTGTGTACCCTGTGAAAGACCCTGGTCCATACGTCATACCGTGGCTCGCAGAGAAACAAAATGGAGGATCTAGGCTACATACACTTCCATTCTAAGCTGAAACATAAAAACAGCTTTATCTATGAATGAGGTGCAAAGAACGCCAGGGAAGCAGAGATCTGATTGCTTTCACGGCGACACTTTACCGCGATGGTCGGCCCCCGTTTGGATTTTAGTTTCGCGAGCGTTTGTAAACAAATGGATCTTCTTCCTTAATCGTCAGTGGACACTCACGTGCACACACACAAAGCTTCCGAGGCTCTTCAAAATTAAAGCGTAAGTCTACCTAGCAACACATGGAGACGTCTATCTGCCTGCATGGTCTGACATACTGGATTTACCAGCAGGCACGTGCACACATAGACATCAAAGGGGGCTTGAGCCCCTGCCCTTTTATCTGTCTGTAAAAAGTGTCCTCTCCAGACCATGAATGCCGCTTTTACTACGGTGAAAGAAATGCAAATGCCCCCTCTTTCCATGCCATACCTGAAGGCAGCATTCAAGAGAACTGCCTTGTCCAAACTCTCCTGAACTTGAACGCAGCATCTTATGTTGAAAGAATTGCCCTCTCTGTGTAGAAATCCATGCCGTTACGCCACATCTCCAGTATTCACTTGATTATCAGTGTGGTATCAAGCACTGAAAATAGCCGACCTCCAAGCTCACAACGTGTCGCGCTGCGATGCGTTGTGAGCTTGGAGGTCTGCTATTTTCGACATTTCCACCAAAAGGCCCTTTTAGACATTTCAGCCCCAGCTGCCTCTATAACATTCTCTGCACGTCCCCGTTTACCACTAAGATGCCCTGAGGGCGAGGTCACACAATGGGCGTGTGCACGTGGGCGAGAGTGCACACATCCGCCTGGCTGAGCACTGGCGCTTTTGGCAAGGGATCAACTTTGACCAAATAAATTGCACATGGTTGTTTACGTTGGACAAAATGTGTCCATGTTTTCCAATTGATAGATCTTTTGATAGATTTTTTTTATCAGACAAAAATGAATAACAGTATATATACAGTCAAAAAAAAATTTGGAGACGGATACCTCTTACATTGCAGACGGATACCTCTGAAAAGGCTTTGTCAAGCTTGAGTACTTTACCAGTGGAGAGGTTGGCGAGGTGCGATGAACACAACATTCATCACAGACAACTGGAACTTTTCCTCTGGCTGCTAGAAACCCTCCTTAGACCTCTGCTCTACTAAACTACTCTGTTACAACTAAGTACAAGGCCTAACATGTTAGCTTGTCATCTAATTAGACCTATTTAAACCATTAACATTTTGTACACCAAAGGCCACTGGAGGTCGCTGTGCCAAAACTCAGTTGTCTCGTCCAGAGACGAGACAAAGGGTTACGTGCAGCTGCATCCGTCCTGTGTGCCCTGTGAGAGACGCTGGTGCATACGTCATAACGTGACAAGCACAGAAGCAAAATGGGGCGTCTAGGCTGCATTGACTTCTATTCTATGCTGAAACATAAAAACAGCTTTATCTCTGAATAAGGTGCAAGGAACGCCAGGGAAGCAGAGATCTGCGTGTTTTCACGGCGACACTTTACCGCGATGGTCGGCCCCGCTTTGGATTTTAGTTTCGCGAGCGTTTGTAAACAAATGGATTATCCTCCTCAATCGTCAGTGGACACCCACGTGCACACGCACAAAGCTTCCGAGGCTCTTCAAAATAAAGCGTGAGTGAACGGCGGCAGCAGCAACAGCTAGGAATGTTAGAAACCTGAGCATCCCATGTGTTAATGGCTTTGCCCTTTTCTCCTTTGTACGTTTCCTCTCCCTTTAGCCTTAATGGCTGACTGTACTGTTTAACATCTGATCTACAAGCTTGTAGAACAGCTATTCCAGCTATTTTAGTAGAGCAGAGTTTTAACTCATTTCTAGCCGATCCCGAGTATACTCGTGAAAAATACTCAAGTATTTAGAGTGCCGATCCCGAGTATACTCGCAAAAAATACTGTATATAAAGTAACGCTGGCGTTCTTACCCTAGGGTCCGTTGGAAACGATTGGCACGATTGGACTCGCCGATTCATCATCATCACGGATGCACGTGCACAAAATAGTAATCCCTTAACATGGAGGCCGACGGCCGATCTCATCTTTAATGTCCATTATCTCCAAAAAACACTTTAGAAGCCAAGGATGGCATTAGATTCTCGCTAAAAAAACACATGTTGAAAGGCAACGGTCGGCCATTACACAACCGCATGTGGATGACGATCGCTTCCGGTGAATGACGTCATGACGTCAAACCAGAAGTGTTTACGCAATGGCCTTCTGGCCTTCAAAATAAGAGAACGGTCGCGGATGAGCGCCTGCGAGAGGCACGCTGGACATTTTAACCCGTTAATTTCTGGAGCACTAAATGGGTTAAGGAGGGTTTCTAGACAGCCAGAGGAAACGTTCCAGTTGTCTGTGATGAATGTTGTGTTCATCGCACCTCGCCATCCTCTCCACTGGCAAAGTACTTTTCCTCCTGTTTTCACTCAAGCTTGACAAAGCCTTTCCCACAGGCATCCATCTGCAACGGTCACACACAGGGGTGTCACATCACATCCTGGGCCCTGGGTACAAGGATTCACTGCGGGCCCCCCATGAACGTTCTTCATAGGTGGAGGAGGAGGGGGTTCAACCGATAGACTGCATGGGAACGCATTATTACGCATTATTTTGTGCTTTAACTATTGAAAAATAGCAGAAATACAAGCTCACAGCGCAGCATCGAGCAGAGTTTTGTAGCATTTGGACATTTTATATATATATACATATATACATATATATATATATACATTATATATATATATATATACATTATATATATATATATACATTTTATATATATATATACATTATATATATATATACATATATACATATATATATATATATATACATTATATATATATATATACATTATATATATATATATACATTTTATATATATATATACATTTTATATATATATACATATATACATATATATATATATACATTATATATATATATATATACATTTTATATATATATATATACATTATATATATATATATACATTTTATATATATATATATACATTATATATATATATATACATTTTATATATATATACATATATACATATATATATATATACATTATATATATATATATACATTTTATATATATATATATATACATTATATATATATATATATACATTTTATATATATATATACATTTTATATATATATACATATATACATATATATATATATACATTATATATATATATATACATTATATATATATATATACATTTTATATATATATATACATTTTATATATATATATATACATTATATATATATATATATACATTTTATATATATATATACATTTTATATATATATACATATATACATATATATATATATACATTATATATATATATATACATTTTATATATATATATACATTATATATATATATATACATTTTATATATATATATACAGGGTATAAAGCTTTTGGAACAAATAGCAGCATTATTTTTTTCTCCAAATGAATGTAAAGGTAGCAGCTCTGTTTCATACTGTATGTACAGTAGATGTTTCATACTGTATGTGCAGTAGATGTTTCATACTGTATGTACAGTAGATGTTTCATACTGTATGTACAGTAGATGTTTCATACTGTATGTGCAGTAGATGTTTCATACTGTATGTACAGTAGATGTTTCATACTGTATGTACAGTAGATGTTTCATACTGTATGTACAGTAGATGTTTCATACTGTATGTGCAGTAGATGTTTCATACTGTATGTACAGTAGATGTTTCATACTGTATGTACAGTAGATGTTTCATACTGTATGTACAGTAGATGTTTCATACTGTATGTACAGTAGATGTTTCATACTGTATGTACAGTAGATGTTTCATACTGTATGTACAGTAGATGTTTCATACTGTATGTGCAGTAGATGTTTCATACTGTATGTACAGTAGATGTTGCATACTGTATGTACAGTAGATGTTTCATACTGTATGTACAGTAGATGTTTCATACTGTATGTACAGTAGATGTTTCATACTGTATGTACAGTAGATGTTTCATACTGTATGTACAGTAGATGTTTCATACTGTATGTACAGTAGATGTTTCATACTGTATGTACAGTAGATGTTTCATACTGTATGTACAGTAGATGTTTCATACTGTATGTACAGTAGATGTTTCATACTGTATGTGCAGTAGATGTTTCATACTGTATGTACAGTAGATGTTTCATACTGTATGTACAGTAGATGTTTCATACTGTATGTACAGTAGATGTTTCATACTGTATGTGCAGTAGATGTTTCATACTGTATGTGCAGTAGATGTTTCATACTGTATGTACAGTAGATGTTTCATACTGTATGTACAGTAGATGTTTCATACTGTATGTACAGTAGATGTTTCATACTGTATGTACAGTAGATGTTTCATACTGTATGTACAGTAGATGTTTCATACTGTATGTGCAGTAGATGTTTCATACTGTATGTGCAGTAGATGTTTCATACTGTATGTACAGTAGATGTTTCATACTGTATGTACAGTAGATGTTTCATACTGTATGTACAGTAGATGTTTCATACTGTATGTACAGTAGATGTTTCATACTGTATGTACAGTAGATGTTTCATACTGTATGTACAGTAGATGTTTCATACTGTATGTACAGTAGATGTTTCATACTGTATGTACAGTAGATGTTTCATACTGTATGTACAGTAGATGTTTCATACTGTATGTACAGTAGATGTTTCATACTGTATGTACAGTAGATGTTTCATACTGTATGTACAGTAGATGTTTCATACTGTATGTGCAGTAGATGTTTCATACTGTATGTGCAGTAGATGTTTCATACTGTATGTACAGTAGATGTTTCATACTGTATGTACAGTAGATGTTTCATACTGTATGTACAGTAGATGTTTCATACTGTATGTGCAGTAGATGTTTCATACTGTATGTGCAGTAGATGTTTCATACTGTATGTACAGTAGATGTTTCATACTGTATGTACAGTAGATGTTTCATACTGTATGTACAGTAGATGTTTCATACTGTATGTACAGTAGATGTTTCATACTGTATGTACAGTAGATGTTTCATACTGTATGTACAGTAGATGTTTCATACTGTATGTACAGTAGATGTTTCATACTGTATGTGCAGTAGATGTTTCATACTGTATGTACAGTAGATGTTTCATACTGTATGTACAGTAGATGTTTCATACTGTATGTACAGTAGATGTTTCATACTGTATGTACAGTAGATGTTTCATACTGTATGTACAGTAGATGTTTCATACTGTATGTACAGTAGATGTTTCATACTGTATGTGCAGTAGATGTTTCATACTGTATGTACAGTAGATGTTTCATACTGTATGTACAGTAGATGTTTCATACTGTATGTACAGTAGATGTTTCATACTGTATGTACAGTAGATGTTTCATACTGTATGTACAGTAGATGTTTCATACTGTATGTACAGTAGATGTTTCATACTGTATGTGCAGTAGATGTTTCATACTGTATGTACAGTAGATGTTTCATACTGTATGTACAGTAGATGTTTCATACTGTATGTACAGTAGATGTTTCATACTGTATGTGCAGTAGATGTTTCATACTGTATGTGCAGTAGATGTTTCATACTGTATGTACAGTAGATGTTTCATACTGTATGTACAGTAGATGTTTCATACTGTATGTACAGTAGATGTTTCATACTGTATGTACAGTAGATGTTTCATACTGTATGTACAGTAGATGTTTCATACTGTATGTACAGTAGATGTTTCATACTGTATGTACAGTAGATGTTTCATACTGTATGTGCAGTAGATGTTTCATACTGTATGTACAGTAGATGTTTCATACTGTATGTGCAGTAGATGTTTCATACTGTATGTACAGTAGGTCTAGATGTTTCATACTGTATGTGCAGTAGATGTTTCATACTGTATGTACAGTAGGTCTAGATGTTTCATACTGTATGTGCAGTAGATGTTTCATACTGTATGTACAGTAGGTCTAGATGTTTCATACTGTATGTACAGTAGATGTTTCATACTGTATGTGCAGTAGATGTTTCATACTGTATGTGCAGTAGATGTTTCATACTGTATGTACAGTAGATGTTTCATACTGTATGTACAGTAGATGTTTCATACTGTATGTACAGTAGATGTTTCATACTGTATGTACAGTAGATGTTGCATACTGTATGTACAGTAGATGTTTCATACTGTATGTGCAGTAGATGTTTCATACTGTATGTGCAGTAGATGTTTCATACTGTATGTGCAGTAGATGTTTCATACTGTATGTGCAGTAGATGTTTCATACTGTATGTACAGTAGATGTTTCATACTGTATGTACAGTAGATGTTTCATACTGTATGTACAGTAGATGTTTCATACTGTATGTGCAGTAGATGTTTCATACTGTATGTACAGTAGATGTTTCATACTGTATGTGCAGTAGATGTTTCATACTGTATGTGCAGTAGATGTTTCATACTGTATGTGCAGTAGATGTTTCATACTGTATGTGCAGTAGATGTTTCATACTGTATGTACAGTAGATGTTTCATACTGTATGTACAGTAGATGTTTCATACTGTATGTGCAGTAGATGTTTCATACTGTATGTACAGTAGATGTTTCATACTGTATGTACAGTAGATGTTTCATACTGTATGTGCAGTAGATGTTTCATACTGTATGTGCAGTAGATGTTTCATACTGTATGTGCAGTAGATGTTTCATACTGTATGTACAGTAGATGTTTCATACTGTATGTACAGTAGATGTTTCATACTGTATGTACAGTAGATGTTTCATACTGTATGTACAGTAGATGTTTCATACTGTATGTGCAGTAGATGTTTCATACTGTATGTGCAGTAGATGTTTCATACTGTATGTACAGTAGATGTTTCATACTGTATGTACAGTAGATGTTTCATACTGTATGTACAGTAGATGTTTCATACTGTATGTACAGTAGGTCTAGATGTTTCATACTGTATGTACAGTAGATGTTTCATACTGTATGTGCAGTAGATGTTTCATACTGTATGTGCAGTAGATGTTTCATACTGTATGTACAGTAGATGTTTCATACTGTATGTACAGTAGATGTTTCATACTGTATGTACAGTAGATGTTTCATACTGTATGTACAGTAGATGTTGCATACTGTATGTACAGTAGATGTTTCATACTGTATGTGCAGTAGATGTTTCATACTGTATGTGCAGTAGATGTTTCATACTGTATGTGCAGTAGATGTTTCATACTGTATGTGCAGTAGATGTTTCATACTGTATGTACAGTAGATGTTTCATACTGTATGTACAGTAGATGTTTCATACTGTATGTACAGTAGATGTTTCATACTGTATGTGCAGTAGATGTTTCATACTGTATGTACAGTAGATGTTTCATACTGTATGTGCAGTAGATGTTTCATACTGTATGTGCAGTAGATGTTTCATACTGTATGTGCAGTAGATGTTTCATACTGTATGTGCAGTAGATGTTTCATACTGTATGTACAGTAGATGTTTCATACTGTATGTACAGTAGATGTTTCATACTGTATGTGCAGTAGATGTTTCATACTGTATGTACAGTAGATGTTTCATACTGTATGTACAGTAGATGTTTCATACTGTATGTACAGTAGATGTTTCATACTGTATGTACAGTAGATGTTTCATACTGTATGTGCAGTAGATGTTTCATACTGTATGTGCAGTAGATGTTTCATACTGTATGTGCAGTAGATGTTTCATACTGTATGTACAGTAGATGTTTCATACTGTATGTACAGTAGATGTTTCATACTGTATGTACAGTAGATGTTTCATACTGTATGTACAGTAGATGTTTCATACTGTATGTGCAGTAGATGTTTCATACTGTATGTGCAGTAGATGTTTCATACTGTATGTACAGTAGATGTTTCATACTGTATGTACAGTAGATGTTTCATACTGTATGTGCAGTAGATGTTTCATACTGTATGTACAGTAGATGTTTCATACTGTATGTACAGTAGATGTTTCATACTGTATGTGCAGTAGATGTTTCATACTGTATGTGCAGTAGATGTTTCATACTGTATGTGCAGTAGATGTTTCATACTGTATGTACAGTAGATGTTTCATACTGTATGTACAGTAGATGTTTCATACTGTATGTACAGTAGATGTTTCATACTGTATGTACAGTAGATGTTTCATACTGTATGTACAGTAGATGTTTCATACTGTATGTACAGTAGATGTTTCATACTGTATGTACAGTAGATGTTTCATACTGTATGTACAGTAGATGTTTCATACTGTATGTACAGTAGATGTTTCATACTGTATGTACAGTAGATGTTTCATACTGTATGTACAGTAGATGTTTCATACTGTATGTACAGTAGATGTTTCATACTGTATGTACAGTAGATGTTTCATACTGTATGTACAGTAGATGTTTCATACTGTATGTACAGTAGATGTTTCATACTGTATGTGCAGTAGATGTTTCATACTGTATGTACAGTAGATGTTTCATACTGTATGTACAGTAGATGTTTCATACTGTATGTACAGTAGATGTTTCATACTGTATGTACAGTAGATGTTTCATACTGTATGTACAGTAGATGTTTCATACTGTATGTACAGTAGATGTTTCATACTGTATGTACAGTAGATGTTTCATACTGTATGTGCAGTAGATGTTTCATACTGTATGTACAGTAGATGTTTCATACTGTATGTACAGTAGATGTTTCATACTGTATGTACAGTAGATGTTTCATACTGTATGTACAGTAGATGTTTCATACTGTATGTACAGTAGATGTTTCATACTGTATGTGCAGTAGATGTTTCATACTGTATGTACAGTAGATGTTTCATACTGTATGTACAGTAGATGTTTCATACTGTATGTACAGTAGATGTTTCATACTGTATGTGCAGTAGATGTTTCATACTGTATGTACAGTAGATGTTTCATACTGTATGTACAGTAGATGTTTCATACTGTATGTGCAGTAGATGTTTCATACTGTATGTACAGTAGATGTTTCATACTGTATGTGCAGTAGATGTTTCATACTGTATGTACAGTAGATGTTTCATACTGTATGTACAGTAGATGTTTCATACTGTATGTACAGTAGATGTTTCATACTGTATGTACAGTAGATGTTTCATACTGTATGTGCAGTAGATGTTTCATACTGTATGTGCAGTAGATGTTTCATACTGTATGTACAGTAGATGTTTCATACTGTATGTACAGTAGATGTTTCATACTGTATGTGCAGTAGATGTTTCATACTGTATGTGCAGTAGATGTTTCATACTGTATGTGCAGTAGATGTTTCATACTGTATGTACAGTAGATGTTTCATACTGTATGTACAGTAGATGTTTCATACTGTATGTACAGTAGATGTTTCATACTGTATGTACAGTAGATGTTTCATACTGTATGTGCAGTAGATGTTTCATACTGTATGTGCAGTAGATGTTTCATACTGTATGTGCAGTAGATGTTTCATACTGTATGTGCAGTAGATGTTTCATACTGTATGTGCAGTAGATGTTTCATACTGTATGTGCAGTAGATGTTTCATACTGTATGTGCAGTAGATGTTTCATACTGTATGTGCAGTAGAGACACACTTTGAAGGTTCTTAACACAGCGGGTGCCCACGAGGTGTCTACGCGACAATTTCTTTGATGTCGCTGGAGGCCCACGACGCGTTGGACGCGTTTACTGTAATTACAGTATAACTTTATATCTCACCGTTAGGTCGGGGCTACGCCTGGATGTAGCCCATTAGCCGCTAGTCGCTTCGAGTCGACGCTGAGAGCATCGCGCGGCCGTTTTTCTCCGTATACTCCAATGCATTTCCCCATCTTTAAAGCCCTTTATCTCCGATGTTTGTTTTATGGCTAAAACTGTGGCCGCGTGCGGCAAAATGTCCAAATTTTGATCGGCAGTGAACAGCTATGATCAACACTAGCCCATACAGTAAGTTACACAATAACATCCTGTCTGCGCTCATGTGACCAAGTGACGTCATCACGCATGCATTGACGCAACAGGGCCTCGTATTCTTCTATGGAAGTGCTATGGGGGCACTCAGAGGGGATGACTGGCGCCTCCTGGTGGGCAGTCGATGTGTTAAGTGGAAACTGAGTCAGGAAAGATTGGGAAACACTGTCATGAATCAATGCTCCTACATTATTCCTCTTTTAAACTCGACTCAACCACTGATGTAGATGCGTGTGAGTGTGATCCGCATATCCTTATTTTTTTTCTCAAGCAACCACCGCAGTTAATCCTAGGATAATCTTTGATAATCCATGGAGGGGAAGTCTTGGCCTCGGAGGCTCCACTCAGGATCCATAAGGCTGAGACTCTTGATGAGAGCAGTGAGCCTGAGGGGTTTGTGTTAGCAGCCTTCAAAGTCAACTTGTCCTCTGACCGTCAACCCACTACACTTTAGTCGTGTCCAGTTTGTAGATGCGTCAGAAGTCGGGGCGATGCGCGCTGCGTAGCTAATGCAGCGCTGTGTAGGCGCTTTGGAGCCTCTGCCCTTTAGTCAGGGAATATTAATAAAACCTGGGAATACATTTGTTACCAAACGATTTCTTCACCAATGTGTTGGTAAAGGTGTCTAGTAACATATCTAACACACTGTACTATAAGGGAAAAAAATTTACTCCCCAAACATATGCTTCAAGTGGGATGTGAGGGGTCTA
Source organism: Nannobrachium achirus (assembly GCF_963921795.1). NCBI lineage: Eukaryota > Metazoa > Chordata > Actinopteri > Myctophiformes > Myctophidae > Nannobrachium > Nannobrachium achirus. The sequence goes on along the minus strand of NC_137831.1, from coordinate 2,334,935 downwards.
ACTAGGTGTTTTTTAATTATTCTGAATCCATTGCAAGCATTTGTTTTGCACGAAAAACATTCCTTGGGCCAACAATGGACCCCATCCAACTGTGAAAAGTGATGACTCTTCACTAAACCATCATTCTTTGGGGGTGTTTTTGGCCCAATCTTTGTTTTTTGTTTAAAACAAATGCTTGCAATGGATATATTGCAAGCATTTTTCCCCTTACAGTATAGTGTATAGTAAGTGAATGAGAGCCAGAATTACCCTAGCTGTCAAAGATTCTCCTAGGGATGTTGAATTTCCATCTTTGTTAGATATGTTACTAGACACCTTTATGAACACATTGTTAGATATGTTACTAGACACCTTTATGAACACACTGGTGAAGAAATCCTTTGGTAACACATTTATTCCCTGCTTTGACAGTTATTCTGCTAAAACTCCCTGACTACTTATAGGGCTTTTAAGCTTTTCATTTTGTAGTCAGACCTCCAAGCAGATTTATTGTCAATATCTGTCCCTCGCTATTTCAACAGATCCCAGACAAAAATAACGACTAAAGTATAATTCTAACACTTTCCTTTCAACAACAAAGAGAAGAAAGATTAGTAAATAGTAAAAATAGTAAAAAGATTCGCTTTTTTGGGGGGCAAAAGTTCTCCTCTGCCTACAAAATGATGTCAGACTTAACAGCCCCATAGGGAATCAACGTTGCAGGGGTGATGGGCACCTCTGATGATGGAGAGAGTGGGCCACTGAGGGGTGTCACACCACATCCTGGGCCCTATGGGTACAGGGATTCACTGCGGGCCCCCCATGAATGTGCTTCATAGGGGGAGGAGTGGGTTTAACCCATTTAGACTGGGAACGCATTATTACACGCTATGTTTTGCTTTAACTATTTAAAAATAGCAAATATACAAGCTCTTGTAGATCTGCTATTTTTGAAAAGTCATAAAAACGTGTGCAAGTCTTTGAAAATTTCAAATCCTTCTAAGGTATTTTGAAAAAAAAATATGTTTCTATGTCAGTGGTGCTCAAACGTTTTCATGTCAAGGACCCCCCAAAATGGTATGTATTTGGCCACGGACCCCTCATCTCAAAATATTTAGTTCCAGGGACCCCCCCAGAAGCAAAATTTGAGTGACAAATCTTCGCTTAAAAAATACATAATATATTCAAAGATTTGCACACTTTTTCACGACTTTTCAAAAATAGCAGATCTACAAGCTCGCAGCGCGGCACTCGGAGCTTGTATATCTGCTATTTATCAATAGCTAAAGTATAAAATATTAAGGCCCCTCCACCTTGGGCCCTGGTGACTCAGTCCCACTCCCCCCGCAGTTTATAGATCGGCTATTTTTGGCAAGGAGGTTTGGTGTAGAGGGGAAAAAGAGCAGACTAAGTACAGAGTGAAAGGTGAAGTTTATTAAGAATTGACGGTTCAAGTGGTTAAATATCTGAAAACACAAATTGACATGAATCCAAAAATACACTGATGATTGTGCTGTCAAACAATGAAACTATATGGAATCTATGAACAGGTTGTGGGGGTCCCTGCTTCATCTCTCTCTCAACTAAGGGGTCCCTGCTTCATCTCTCTCTCAACTAAGGGGTCCCTGCTTCATCTCTCTCTCAACTGGGGTCCCTGCTTCATCTCTCTCTCAACTAAAGGGTCCCTGCTTCATCTCTCTCTCAACTAAGGGGTCCCTGCTTCATCTCTCTCTCAACTAAGGGGTCCCTGCTTCATCTCTCTCTCAACTAAGGGGTCCCTGCTTCATCTCTCTCTCAACTAAGGGGTCCCTGCTTCATCTCTCTCTCAACTAAGGGGTCCTTGGCCTGAAAACATTGAAGACCCTTGCCATAGGCTATAGTTTTATCGTTTGACAGCACGATCATCTGTGTATTTTGGATTCATGTCAATTCATGTCAGTTTTCAGATAGCTGGCATTGAGAGCTTGTAGATCTGCTATTTTTTGGCTAAAGTTCAGAATATGGACGCTAGGGTTCGAGCGGTTAATATAAAAAAGGAGAAAAAAAGTTTCTATCGCTCAAAGATTTGGAGGACCCCCAGTAGTAACTCTGAGGACCCCCTAGGGGTCCCGGACTCCCTGTTGAAGACCCTTGCCTTAGACCAATAGAAACCCCAGTGAAAATCTCAAAGCGCAAACATCTCCGCCCCCCAAAACCACAGATAATTCCTTCCAAAAGCAGCCTAGTTTAACAAATCAAAGTAGCCATTGTATTACCTTAAAACAACTATCTTTTGACATGGAAAAAAACTAAAAATACAAAAACATTAAATTTACTTCATTTTCTCACTTTTCTACTGTTTGAAAATCGCCGACGTTTGGACGTTTTTACCAGCACTGGTCACAAATGTACTTTATGTACTCAAAATTACGCCTAAAAATGCTGTCTCACTCCGGGAAACTAAATGCCTGCGCAAACAAATTGGTAAAATATAGATCTTTTCACCCCCAGCGTTAATCATTTGGTTTCAGACAGCGTCTTTGCAGACACGACAATTACTTTACCAGTAGACGATGACATTTATGGGTGAACTGTTTCAGAGTTTCATGAGGAAAAATAAATTCAGCCAACTGTGGCACAACGATCCGGAAATGAGTTAGACTGTACTCTATTAACAGTCTGGGTTTCTCTGAGTTTGGAACCGCCATTAACGCATTAAGATATGGAATTATTTCATGATTTAGCTATTGAAAAATAGCAGATCTACAAGCTCAAGCTTGTAGATCTGCTATTTTTGAAAAAACCTTGAAAATGTTTGCAAATCTTTCAATTTATATTTTTCAAAGCAAACTTTTGTAACTCAAATCTCTGCTTCTGCATGGCGGGTCCCTGGAACAACGTATTTTGAGATGGGGGGTCCGCGGCCAAATACATGTCATTTTGGGGGGTCCTTGACATGAAAAGGTTTGAGAACCACTGATTTAGAAGAAGGATGATATCTATAGAATCAGGTAAAGAATTATTCAAAGACACATTTTCACGCTTTTTTCAAAAATAGCAGATCTTCAAGCTCACATCGCAGCACCGAGTGCCACACTGCAAGCTTGTAGATCTGCCATTTTGTCATATTTAAAGTAATAATGCGTATGCGTTACGGGTCTGACAGGGTCAAATATGAATCCATGCATAAATTATTATTCATTCACTTTTCTTCCTGGATACATTGAACACGATTAATCATTAAGGAGAGAGTTTTCCCCATCGGTCATACTTTTTTATTCCAGTTTATACATATGTAGAGAGCAGAGTCAACGAAAAGAAACGCATCGCAAGCAGGGAGGTGCTGGCCATTGGGAAAAGCGGGACAACTCCCGAACGGCCGGTTCATTCCCGGCCGGTCCAGGCCGGTCATTAGAAAAAATATATATATATATGTCGGGCAGAAACCTTGTATCTCCAAGTTTCAAATTTGTACATTTTTTCGCAAAGCAAAGCCCTGCTTCATCATACAAGGCTGTCACATAAAAGTAGTGAAAACAGCAGATCTACAAGCACACAACGCCTCGCGGTGCGAGGCGTTGTGTGCTTGTAGATCGTCTGTTTTCACTAGTTTAAATCATTTTTAAAATGATAAATACAAAACAAACGGTTTTGGACATACAAGGTTTCCACCCGACAACGACGAAATATAACTCAAGTAATTGGCCCACTGGCTTGTCACTTGTCATGATCTGAAATGGCAACTCTTTGAGCAGCAGCAGCGCTAGAGAGAGATCTCTCTCTCTATAGCGTGCAAAGAGGGCCTCTCCAACTCTTTTTCCCGGGCTGAATCAGGGGCCCAGCACGTCCCTGATCGCCAGTGCATTTGTACCAGGGACATACTGTACATCTTGGCCCAGTCCGGCCCACCACAACCGGCGCAAACCCAACATAGAAGATCTACAAGCCCACAACGCATCGAGGCAGCGATGCGTTGTGGGCTTGTATGCTGTTAAATGTCTGGGTGGGACTCCTGGGCCACAGTAGCCTGTGATTGGGCCGGTATTCAGATGATAGACAAGCCGATGGGCCAATCATGTGATGTCTCTCTGCTCGTGCCAATTCTTGAGCGTCTGGCCATTGATATACGTATATCAGATGTAAGATTCTAAAAACTAACAGTGTAACTCAAGGTTGCCGTGGATGTAAACGATGTTTTCTTTTTTACAGGGTGTCCTGCGTCAAAATAAAGATAAAAACAAATAAAAATAACCCCCCCCCCCGATTTAAGGGACAGTGCACATTAATGAATCAACTAAATAAGCCGGATGTATCTCCATCAGTCCCAGAAAGATCCAGAGAGATGATGCACTGCAGCCCAAAAGGAAAACAAAAAAGAAAGAACCATTGCTTTGAAACTGGAATTGAAATATTTGATATTGCCCAAAGGCAAGGCAGTCAAACTAATTCATGGTTCAATCAGTGCACTGACCTCCCATTTACAAACACACAGTTAAAGTATCAAACCCTTATCTTTTGTCCCTGCTTCAGTTCCTTTAAAGTTCCCTGAATGATTCCAATGAATCCCTAAAGCAGGGGTTTTCAAAAGTGGGTGACGGGGCACGCTGGGGTGCCGTGACGGCAGTCCAGGGGTGACGGGGCACCCTGGGGTGCCGTGACGGCAGTCCAGGGGTGACGGGGCACCCTGGGGTGCCGTGACGGCAGTCCAGGGGTGACGGGGCACCCTGGGGTGCCGTGACGGCAGTCCAGGGTGCCGCGAGATAATTTGATATTTGGAATTTATTTGGACACTTGAAAGAATATTTAGTATCATTTTAAACTTGAAGTACAAAGTTATTTTCAGTCAGTTCTAACCAAAATGGCTGTTATCTCAACGTTTTCCTCGCAACAAAATCACTAAAATAGTGTCACTGTCGGGCAGAAACCTCGTATCTCAAGTTTCAAATGTGTACGTCTTTTGGTAAAGCAAAGCCCTGCTTCATCATACAAGACTGTCGCACAAAACTAGTGAAAACAGCCGATCTACAAGCTCACAACGCCTCGCATCGTGCTTGTAGATCTGCTGTTTTCACTAGTTTGGTACATTTTATAGATGATAAATACAAAACGAACGGTTTTGGACATACAAGGTTTCCACCCGACAACGATGATATGCTATAAATACAAGGTTCTGGGAGTGAAAATGATAATGTAGGGGTGCCTCGGATTAAAAAAAAATATTTATGGCAATATCCAACAAAAACAATCTTCTGTAGTGGTGGGTTCTGTAGGCCTACTTACTTATGTAAAAGTATCAATACTGCAATGTAGAGATACTCTGTTTGCAAGACCAGTTGAGTAAATGTAGCCTACTTGAGTAAAAGTACAAAAGTATTGGTATAAAAAAGTACTTTAAGTAAAAAGTACTCATTATGCAGAATGTCCCATTCCACAAGGTTTAAATTGTATCAAATGTACAACAAAATGCATAGCCTATAAATAGGGACTGAAGTGATTAATGCATGATTTGTATTAATAATCACAATCTATAAAGTAACAAGTAACTCAAGTTTTCTAATAAATGTAGTGAAGTAGAAGTACAATATTTGCCTCTGAGATGTAGTGGAATAGAAGTAAAAGTATTGGTTGGAAAGTTGGAAAAACTCAAATAAAGTGCAAATACCTCAAAATTGTACAGTACACAGTAGGCTACTTATGTAAATGTACTTAGGTACACAGTAGGCTACTTGAGTAAAGTAGGCACTGATGTTCTGTCAATCAGGGAAATAAAACATAAATAAAAAAAGAATGTAATCCTTAAAGGTTCCTAAAGAAAATAGCAATGCACTGCATCAAGCACATGCACACATAGACATCAAAGTGTCCTCTCCAGACCATGAATGCAGTCTTTACTATGGTGAAAGAAATGCAAATGTCCCCTCTTTCCATGCCATACCTGAAGGCAGCATTCAAGACAATTGCCTTAAATGTCCAAACTCTCCTGAACTTGAATGCAGCATCTTATGTTGAAAGAATTGCACTCTCTGTGTAGAAATCCATGCCGTTACGCCACATCTCCAGTATTCACTTGATTATGCTTAGTTCAGTGATCAAGTATCGAAAATAGCTTGGAGGTCTGCTATTTTCGATGTTTTCACCAAAAGGCCCTCCCCTTTATTATCCCACGGCGGTAATTCAGTTGCCCAGAGGCAGCACAGCAGTTTAAGGTTACAAGTTACGTAAGTTAAGTAAGAAAAAGAAAAAGATTACAGGTACTGTAGGGTACAGTCCAAAGAGCAAGCACAAAAAAGAAGAATATTAAACATAAAGTGTCGAAAAGCTATTGCAAAAAAAGAATAATATATACATAAAGTGACCACGAAACATTCAACGCTCATAAGTGACACGTCACACACACACACACACACACACACACACACACACACACACACACACACACACACACACACACACACACACACACACACACACACACACACACACACACACACACACACACACACACACACAAGCTATACTCAAAGCACAACTTAACAAAAAACAAAGTGCAAATAACAGTCACTGCTAGTCAATGCAACACAAGTATCACACCGCCATATCAACACAGCAATAGTAGCTCAGTTCAACCAACACAACCCAATACACAACAACCCTTTTTAGTAATGTCAGCCCTTGCCTCTCTAACATTCTCTGCACGCCCCTGCACTGCATACAAATAACAATATATATTATTCTCCTCACCCAACTTCTTTGTCCGGAGGCTCCAGTAGATTCCTCTGATCCATTAATCCTGCAAGGCCCAGCGTTGCTTTTTGGCAACGTTTTTTAAATATTTTTTAAAAAAAATGTTATAATTAGTTTTCCTGTTATTTTTTCACATTAACATCATCATTAAATCCTATTGTTTAGTATTACGATGCCATTGGCCACGATATTTGCATATAAATACCCCCCACAGAGACTGACATTCACACCTCCCAGAGAAATTGAAATTCCAGCGTCTGGACGAACAGCAACTCACTTTTTAACTGAAGCTGATCCTCACTAAAAACATAAGTAAAATGCCTGTAATATTTTTTGTCGTGATCATTAGAATGTCTAGAACATGTACATGTGTTATTATTGTAAAAAATATCCCCAAAATGCAAATTAGAGCATTATTTATGATTTATGGCTATAAAATCTTACAAAAACATTATTAATTTTTTAACATTACATTTTCCTGTGATTAGGACTCCTACAACACCATCTGATTTTTTTAGAATTTCTTTGGCCAGTAGAAATTAATTCGGGCCTTGCAGGGTTAATCCGTTGGGTTCATAACATCCTCCATCACAATATCTTCTTTATTTAGACAAAACCTCCCTTATTCTGGTCTTATAGTTTATCAGACATAATATTCAATGCTTTAAACGTCTGATTAAGATCACAGTGATAGTCTTTAAACAGCCTCCTTGTCCAAACACCAAACACACAAAATGGAAGCCGGCCGCATCACTTCCTGTTTCTTTAGCTTTTCCTGGTACATCACTTCCTGGTACCTCACATGGTTCTCAACCTGTGGGTCGAGACCCTCAAGGGGGTCCCCAAATTATTTCTGGTGGTCCCCAGATGATTACCTTAATGTGAAACATTGCGTTCGCTCTCAACTGTAAACAAACCAACATAAAGTTTAAGTGTATAGACTATAGAGGGTATCTGCACATTTCTAAAGTGACAATTTAAGGACATTTTTAATACCTCTAAAATTACAAATAGAAAATTGGCCAAATTGTCAAATATATAGAGGCAGAAATTGTGAAAATGTTTTAACAACCGTGTTATAGAAAATGTAATGCCGCAACATAGTGCTCGTCGGGGCAGGGGGTCCCCAGTTAAAAGATTATAATGTTGGGGGTCTTAATTGGCCCGGAAAGGTTTGAGAACCACATATGAGATCGACCCTGACAACAGAGAATGGATGGCTACATTCATCAAAACAAATAACACCATTTTACAATACTACATTTAGGTGTTAAATATTCAACCATATTTTCATCCAATATTAGGGTTGTTATTCAAGCTGGCTTGTGGTGGACATTTTTGTCAAAATGCATTTGTTCTTGCCACGGAAGTACAACTTGAGTGGACAATAATATTACCAAAAACTAGCCTTGAATGACCATAACAGGTCTTCAACTCTGAGGGCAGTTTTTACTATGGTGAAAGAAATGCAAATGCCCCCTCTTTCCATGCCATACCTGAAGGCAGCATTCAAGAGAATTGCCTTGTCCAAACTCTCCTGAACTTGAATGCAGCATCTTATGTTGAAAGAATTGCCCTCTCTGTGTAGAAATCCATGCCGTTACGCCACATCTCCAGTGTTCACTTGATTATTAATGTTCAGTGTGGTATCAAGCGCCGAAAATAGCAGGCCTCCAAGCTCATAATGCTTTGCAGCGCGACATGTTGTGAGCTTGGAGGTCTGCTCTGGGCAACTGAATTTCCCCCGTGGGATAATAAAGGTATGATCTATCTGCTATTTTCAGTATTTTCACCAAAGTGCCCTTTTAGAAATGTCAGCCCCTGCCTCTCTGTGCCCCTCCCCCTATGAAGAACATTCATGGGGGGCCCACAGCTAGTGAATCCTTGTACCCATGGGCCCAGATTTTGGTGTGGCACCCCTGGTGTCCAGTTTAGGAGAGGTGTCTAGGAGCAGTTGCAGATTGAAGACAGGTGTTCTTTTAAAGAGGTGGTGCCATAGTTTTGTACTTTTTCTAGTTTTCATGTGTCTAGGAGGTTGACAGTACTTCATTAGACCCCCTGGTGTGGTTGTTATGAGCAATTATGTATTTCCTTTCTATTTGGGTTTTAGCTGTAGGCTGCCACCTTGTGGGATCAAACGTGCCGGTCCAAAAACACAGATACTTATTACATCACAGAATCAACCCCTCCCCTAATTACCATTCACCCAACATACGTGGGTGTGGCTAACTTCAGCTGGGTCACCACCCACCATGACAACCACGCATACCAACGAACTGGTGGGTGTGGCCACATAAAAACATAATTCTAACTCTTTCTGTACACTTTTTTGGAAAAAATCTTCCTCCTAGTATAATCATTATAGTAGATGATCATGTTTTATAGGGGGGGGAAATCATGGCACCCCATCTTTAAGGCTCTGTTATCTGTCATCCTCACAGCCGTCTCTCTCTCTCTCTCTCTCTCTCTCTCTCTCTCTCTCTCTCTCTCTCTCTCTCTCTCTCTCTCTCTTCCCATCCCATCCCTGCACTGTTCGTCCATCCACTGATGAAATCGTCCACACTGTCCACAAATTAGCCTAAATCTAAATCGCCGTCAGAACGCAGGAAAACCTCTCATCCCGTCCCGTCCTCCAGAAAGCACCCTGAGGTGTTATGAATCATCTTGGGAGGATCAAACGTAATGTGTGTGGAAGCAGTTTCAGATGGCGCCGCGGAGCTTCATTAATTCACACTTCGCGGCGCATCACGCTCGCTGCCGTGTCGTGGAACAGATTACATCCCCCGATGACAGTTTCTTGGACGCGGTGAGCGATGGAGGGCCAGGTGACAGTAGGCTATAGCGCACAGTGGCACGGTGGCACGGTGGCATGGTGGCAGTTGTATGGCTCTTTCAAGCAGGGACCTGCTGGGCCCCTGATTCAGCCCGGGAAAAAGAGTTGTAGAGGCCCTCATTGCGCGCTATAGAGAGAGATCTCTCTCTATAGCGCTGCTGCTGCTACTCAAAGATTTGCCATTTCAGTGACAAAGTGACAAGCCAGTGGGCCAATTACTGTACATTATATTTTGTTGTTGTCGAGTGGAAACCTTGTATGTCCAAAACCGTTTGTTTTGTATTTATCATTTTAAAAATGATTTAAACTAGTGAAAACAGCCGATCTACAAGCACACAACGCCTCGCACTGCGAGGCGTTGTGTGCTTGTAGATCTGCTGTTTTCACTACTTTTGTGCGACGGCCTTGAATGATGAAGCAGGGCTTCGCGAAAACATTTATAAATTTGAAACTTGGAGATACGAGGTTTCTGTCCGACAGTGACGATTTACTTTGTTGGCCTCCCAGCCCCCAAAATGTCAAGGACCACCCAAGTTGTATTTGGACCCCCATCTGAAAAAAAATCACTTACAGTAAATACAGGTATATAAAGATTTGCACACATTTTCAATCGTTTAAACTCATTCAATTCCAATGACGTCTTTTAACGTCTTTTGTGTGTTGGCTCCCTCGTTTGGCTGATTGAGAAAATGTGTGTTCATTCTAGTGGATGGACACTTTTTTTTGATTCATTCAGCTCTATCTCTGGAACCATTTGTCCAATTGACAAAATTATTTTTGCCACTGAACCACAACGACTGTGTCTGTTTCTGTGGAAAATAAATACATAATAAATATATGTTCTTTTTTTATTTCACAGTAAAGAAAAACATACACAATCTGGGCACATCTAAGTTGGAGCCATTTTGGCTTCTGGCAAGGAAAGAGTTTTAATAGCCAAATATAATATGATTAAATTGGTTGAGATGATTTTGTCGCTGTATTAACTGATTTTCCTGGGGACCCCTTAATGAATCATGCTTTCATTCTCCTGTGTGATTCCTACAGCTGGTGTTCCTCTGTGCAGCTGATAATCATCACCCTGTCGAGACGCTAACCTCGCGTCACCAGGCTTTCTCGGGGAAATACAAACCCCCAAATCAATCCTCCGGTTCCAATGAAATCCTGTCAAATTTGATTTGTCCCCATTTCACAACATTCCTGAGATAATATTTGTGGACAGTGTTGTCCCTATAAATATGGCCTGGGTTTGGAACACACACACACACCCACACACACACACACACACACACACATACACACACACACACGCACCCACGTACACGCTCACTCACTCACTCACACACAAATACCTCCTAACATTAAGCTGAAAAACAGTACATAAAAAGCGTGTTGCAAACTCTTCGCGGCTCAGCCGAGGCGCTGCGAGGGAAGGCGGTGACCTTGTGGTGAAGTGATGGATGCTAAAGCTTTTAAAGATACTCACACTGTGTTGGTTTACTGTGGGAGCAGGCAGAGAACATCAATAACAATACAGATGTTAGACTTTCTCTGCTTGTGTTTGTGTTAAACCCATTTAGAGCGGCTACACATTAGTTTTAACTATAAAAAAATAGCGGATATACAAGCTGCGAGCTTGTAGATCTGCTATTTTTGAAAAATCAAGTCTTTGATTATCTTGACCCGATTCTGTAAATCGTTCTGAGGTTAAAAAACAAACAAACCTATGTTTCTATGTCAGTGGTGCTCAAACCTTTTCATGTGAAGGACCCCCAAAATTATATGTATTTGGCCAAGGACCCCCATCTCAAAATATTTCGTTCCAGGGACCCCCCCAGAAGCAATTTTTTTGTTACAAATGTTTGCTTTAGAAATACATACGTATATTCAAAGATTTGCACAAATTTCCATGACTTTAAAAAAAATAGCATATACACGAGCTTGTAGATCTGCTATTTTTTCAATAGTTAAAGCATAAAATAATCCCAGGTCTAAATGTGTTTAACAAGTTTTCTTTTGCGGTGGGGGAGGAATGCGTCTCCTACCTGTAGAGTGGGGAAATATAGAATATGCTGCCAAAAAACGTTATGGAGGTAATGTTATGTATTTACAGTACCACCTGTTGTACTGAGAGAAGATACATTGTATAAAATAATCAATGAATAATCTAACCAAATTTTGGCCATGTCTTTTTGGGTGAAATGTTTCTACATCAAGCCCGAGATTGTAGATCAGCTATTTTCAGTGTGTTTACTAGGGGCGCAAAATATCCAACCGAATATCGAATACCCAACCGAATGACCCTGTACAGAACCTGTGATGAACCAATGTTTGTTTTATTGCAGAACTAAAATACAACAGGTCCATCACTGGCGTCTAGTGTGAGCTTGCCCTTAGGCATCTTCCTGGTAGAATATTCTCAAAGAAAACAATCAAAAGTTCCATGATGGTCCATAAGGTTTTGGTCCATAAGGTTCTCTTTTTAGGTTTTAAGTAAAACCAGGAATGCATCTCACTGGGTGAAAAGAGAGATTATCTGACATATACTGGTAGATTATATGACCAATTTTGTACCAGTATACTGGGCATATACCCACATTATTGGAAGTTTTCAGTTCAAGAGATTTTCAGGCATATTCCCCTGATATTCTGCCCCCACCTATACAAAGGCACAGCAGGGTGTGCCTTTGTGTGCCTTTGTCTAGCTGGGGACAGAATATCACCTATTATTTGCAGTTTACAGTTTACAGATCTGTGTCATCTTTTTACATTCATGTGTTAGATATTCATCAAACAGACAGTGTCTTTCTGTAGCTGGAGTTCAGACTGACCTCAGATCACCCCGGCCTGCCAGCTTGTACATCTGCTATTTTTAACCTTTTTTTTTTTTTTTAATGATTTGAGACTGGTTTAGAAGGCATTTGTAGAATGGCCACAAGTAGCAGATCTACAAGCTCACCACACCTGGCAACAGTACCATTACATCTTTATTGTTACATCTTTTACACGTGAACACGGGAGTAGACATTTTATTGCTCTGCTCACCTCAGAGCTGCAGCAGCAATAAAAACAAGCAGCATCAAGAGGAGACATAAAAGAGATGAAAACAATGTAATAATGTGGAGTACATGATGTCCATACAGTAGCAGAGCTGAGGGAAACTGAAGACTATTTACAGTGTTTTACACCCGTAGCCTCGCCATGCTGGGGAGAAGTCAGAGAAAATAGACGATCTACAAGTTCTAATGCTACAGTGGTGTCAGTTCAGAAAAAAGCTAAGGTATGGCAACATGACTGGTGTCTTGCAAGACACCAGTCATGTTGCCACAATTAACAATAATGCATTGCACCTGTGCAGCTGACCTGTGGAACCTGGGAATATACCATCCAGTGCAAGATGGGGAGAATATAATTATAATACCTTGTTAAAGTGACCATTTTGTTAAATTTTGCATTTGTAGTTATTTTACTGTAATTTAACAACATAATAACCAGCAGAGACATTCACATGGATTTATATTTAAAAGTAACTTTTATTTTCCCCCCCTGGACCCAGGGTATGGCAGCTGCATACCCCTGGACCCCCCTGGACCCAGGGTATGGCAGCTGCATACCCCTGCCATACCCAGTTGACGCCCCTGTAATGCCACGTGGCTGGTTGTGAGCCTGGCTATTTCCCGTGAAGATATTTGAGAAAAGGATGGGGGCCTAATATGGACCCCTGGGGCCTAATATGGACCCCTGGGGGACTCCAGTCCAGCCACCTAAAAGCATATAGTAGAAACACCATGCAAGGCACCAGTCTAAAGCATATAGTAGAAACACCATGCAAGGCACCGGTCTAAAGCATATAGTAGAAACACCATGCAAGGCACCAGTCTAAAGCATATAGTAGAAACACCATGCAAGGCACCAGTCTAAAGCATATAGTAGAAACACCATGCAAGGCACCGGTCTAAAGCATATAGTAGAAACACCATGCAATGCACCAGTCTAAAGCATATAGTAGAAACACCATGCAATGCACCAGTCTAAAGCATATAGTAGAAACACCATGCAATGCACCAGTCTAAAGCATATAGTAGAAACACCATGCAAGGCACCAGTCTAAAGCATATAGTAGAAACATCATGCAAGGTACCAGTCTAAAGCATATAGTAGAAACATCATGCAAGGTACCAGTCTAAAGCATATAGTAGAAACACCATGCAAGGTACCAGTCTAAAGCATATAGTAGAAACACCATGCAATGCACCAGTCTAAAGCATATAGTAGAAACACCATGCAAGGTACCAGTCTAAAGCATATAGTAGAAACACCATGCAAGGCACCAGTCTAAAGCATATAGTAGAAACACCATGCAAGGCACCAGTCTAAAGCATATAGTAGAAACATCATGCAAGGCACCAGTCTAAAGCATATAGTAGAAACACCATGCAAGGCACCAGTCTAAAGCATATAGTAGAAACACCATGCAAGGTACCAGTCTAAAGCATATAGTAGAAACACCATGCAAGGCACCAGTCTAAAGCATATAGTAGAAACACCATGCAAGGTACCAGTCTAAAGCATATAGTAGAAACACCATGCAAGGCACCAGTCTAAAGCATATAGTAGAAACACCATGCAAGGCACCAGTCTAAAGCATATAGTAGAAACACCATGCAAGGTACCAGTCTAAAGCATATAGTAGAAACACCATGCAAGGTACCAGTCTAAAGCATATAGTAGAAACACCATGCAAGGTACCAGTCTAAAGCATATAGTAGAAACACCATGCAAGGCACCAGTCTAAAGCATATAGTAGAAACACCATGCAATGCACCGGTCTAAAGCATATAGTAGAAACACCATGCAAGGTACCAGTCTAAAGCATATAGTAGAAACACCATGCAAGGTACCAGTCTAAAGCATATAGTAGAAACACCATGCAAGGTACCAGTCTAAAGCATATAGTAGAAACACCATGCAATGCACCGGTCTAAAGCATATAGTAGAAACATCATGCAAGGTACCAGTCTAAAGCATATAGTAGAAACACCATGCAAGGTACCAGTCTAAAGCATATAGTAGAAACACCATGCAATGCACCAGTCTAAAGCATATAGTAGAAACACCATGCAATGCACCAGTCTAAAGCATATAGTAGAAACACCATGCAAGGCACCAGTCTAAAGCATATAGTAGAAACACCATGCAAGGCACCAGTCTAAAGCATATAGTAGAAACACCATGCAAGGTACCAGTCTAAAGCATATAGTAGAAACACCATGCAAGGCACCAGTCTAAAGCATATAGTAGAAACATCATGCAAGGCACCAGTCTAAAGCATATAGTAGAAACACCATGCAATGCACCAGTCTAAAGCATATAGTAGAAACACCATGCAAGGCACCAGTCTAAAGCATATAGTAGAAACACCATGCAAGGCACCAGTCTAAAGCATATAGTAGAAACATCATGCAAGGCACCAGTCTAAAGCATATAGTAGAAACACCATGCAATGCACCAGTCTAAAGCATATAGTAGAAACACCATGCAAGGCACCAGTCTAAAGCATATAGTAGAAACACCATGCAAGGTACCAGTCTAAAGCATATAGTAGAAACACCATGCAAGGCACCGGTCTAAAGCATATAGTAGAAACACCATGCAAGGCACCAGTCTAAAGCATATAGTAGAAACACCATGCAAGGCACCAGTCTAAAGCATATAGTAGAAACATCATGCAAGGCACCAGTCTAAAGCATATAGTAGAAACACCATGCAATGCACCAGTCTAAAGCATATAGTAGAAACACCATGCAAGGCACCAGTCTAAAGCATATAGTAGAAACACCATGCAAGGCACCAGTCTAAAGCATATAGTAGAAACACCATGCAAGGCACCAGTCTAAAGCATATAGTAGAAACACCATGCAAGGTACCAGTCTAAAGCATATAGTAGAAACACCATGCAAGGCACCAGTCTAAAGCATATAGTAGAAACACCATGCAAGGCACCAGTCTAAAGCATATAGTAGAAACACCATGCAATGCACCAGTCTAAAGCATATAGTAGAAACACCATGCAATGCACCAGTCTAAAGCATATAGTAGAAACACCATGCAAGGCACCAGTCTAAAGCATATAGTAGAAACACCATGCAATGCACCAGTCTAAAGCATATAGTAGAAACACCATGCAAGGCACCAGTCTAAAGCATATAGTAGAAACACCATGCAAGGCACCAGTCTAAAGCATATAGTAGAAACACCATGCAATGCACCAGTCTAGTAGAAACACCATGCAAGGCACCAGTCTGCTCATTAGGAGAAGTTTAGGGGTTGCACAGTGCCTTGCTCAACGACCCTTCCACACTGACAGGGATCCAGGGACGTGCTGGGCCCCTGATTCAGCCCGGGAAAAAGAGTTGGAGAGGCCCTCATTGCGCGCTATAGAGAGAGATCTCTCTCTATAGCGCTGCTGCTGCTACTCAAAGATTTGTCATTTCAGATCATGACAAGTGACAAGCCAGTGGGCCAATTACATGAGTTATATTTCATCGTTGTCGGGTGGAAACCTTGTATGTCCAAAACTGTTTGTTTTGTATTTATCATTTTAAAAATGATTTAAACTAGTGAAAACAGCCGATCTACAAGCACACAACGCCTCGCACCGCGAGGCGTTGTGTGCTTGTAGATCTGCTGTTTTCACTACTTTTGTGCGACGGCCTTGTATGATGAAGCAGGGCTTTGCTTTGCGAAAAAATCTACAAATTTGAAACTTGGAGATACGAGGTTTCTGCCCGACAGTGACGATTGACTTTGTTGACTGCCCAGCCCCCAAAATGGAACGAAGGCCGACATTTTTTTTTCATTTTTTTCCTAATGGCCCGGCCTGGACCGGCCGGGAATGAACCGGCCGTTCGGGAGTTGTCCCGCTTTTCCCAATGGCCAGCACGTCCCTGGTCATATGGATTCAACAGCAGTGACATCACACTAAAGACATGTGTGTGGGGGGAATAGATTGGCATGGCGACTGAATTGGGGAGAAAAGGGTGGTAAAAGAAAAGTCTACTATAAGATTGATTTCAAGAGAGAATTGATGAGGGAAACCATGTGGTCTACAAGCACGCAACACGGTGCAAAGTGTCACATTGTGCGCTTGTAGATCTGCTGTTTTCATTAGTTTGGGAACCACTGGTGTAGCCTAAAGCCCTTTGCACACAGGACAGTTGCGTTTCTTCCGTTTGCTGCATGAATAAAACGCATTGGATTTGGTGTGCAATGCTGTGCGGAATCGGCGCTGCGGATCCCAAAAGGAGTCATAAAAGGAGTGATGAGTTTTTTACCGCATGCGACAAGACGCACAAATCGAACTGGGTTCGATAGAGAAAAAAACGCACGGACGCAGCCACTCGTCGCACGGCTAATTCTGATCCGGTGTGCATGAGGTCGTAGAGAATCATTGTTTTCTTTAAAAAAAAAAAAAATGGTCTGTTTTATCCGTGCGGATAAACGCGCCTGTGTGCAAAGGGCTTAACCGTGTCACGCAGCGAACATAGCGGATCTACAAGCTCCCGAAGCGCTGCAGTGGGAGCTTGTAGATCTGCTGTTTGTTTTGTGCATGAAACTGAGAGTGCGACTGAGAATAATTCACACATAATCATCTTCAATCAGCCTTTTATTTTATTTTATGGGGATTTAAAATCCAATCCTGCGTCTCCCCAGAGGAGGGGCTCATATATCTGAGCATAAAGTGCAGAGAGGCATTTTGTCTTTTTCCTCGCAGGCATTTCTTTCACTAGGTTTTCATTAAGCCTTTGCTCTCGTTTTATTTATTTTATTTTATTTTATCGTCTCATTTTCATAGAACTGGCCTTTGTTTTTTAATGGGATGTGGTATTCATTATGTCCCCCTTTTTAAAATGGCATATTCTGTTCTTTGATACTCCATCAGAATGCATTTAACCCATTTAGGCCTAGAATTATTGAAAATAATAACCAGTGAAAAATAGCAGATATACAAGCTCGCAGCGCGGCACTCTTGTAGATCTGCTATTTTTGAAATAGTCGTGAAAATGTGTGCAAATCTTTGAATATATGTATTTTTAAAGCGAACGTTTGTAACTCAAATTTTGCTTCTGGGGGGTCCCTGGAACTAAATATTTTGAGATGGGGGTCCGTGGACAAATACATATCATTTTGGGGGTCCTTCACATGAAAAAGTTTGAGAACCTTTTCATGAACCTTTTTCTGACATAGTAGTCTCTCAAGAACAGACTAACTGAGCTCCAGTTGAAGTGAAAAGGACCTTTTCTTTGACGATGGCCGGCCAGATTGCTGACATAGAAACATAGGGTTTTTCAAAAAACCTTAGAAGGATTCAAAAGACACTCATAGAATTGGGTCAACATTCTAATTTTCACAAATCTGCTATTTTCAAAAATAGCAGATCTACAGCGAGCTTGTATATCTGGTATTTTTCAATAGTTAAAACATAAAATAATGATTCACAATACAGTGTACCCGTTCTAAATGCATTTAATATCGTCTGGTTTCCGAGGTGGGTTTGGTGATTACAGCGTGCCGAGGTCTCTGGGCGTTGCTGAACAGCAGAACGCATCACACCCACTTTATAAATACACTGAAGAATAATGATACCGATGCACTGACTACGACAAGCTGCCACGCTTTAAATACATTATTCCACTCACACTTCCCGCTTACGCTGAAGTTTTATATCTTATACTTCAGATTGCATGAAAAGAAGACAAGATTCCATCCATCCATCCATCTTCAACCGCTTATCCGGAATCGGGTCGCGGGGTTAACAGTTCCAACTGAGACCTCCAGATTTCCTTATCCTGAGCAACCTCCTCCACTCCCTCAGGGAGTATACCGAGGCGTTCCCAAGCCAGTTTGGAGATATAATCCCTCCATCTGGTCTTTGGTCTGCCACGGGGTCTCCTCCCAGTGGGACGTGCATCGAGGACCTTCCTATAGGAAGGCGCTCGGGGGGCATCCCTACTAGATGCCCCAACCACCTAAGCTGACTCCTTTCCAAGTGAAGGAGCAGCGGTTCTACTCCAAGTCTCTCTCGGGTGACTGAACTTCTCACCCTATCTCTAAGGGAGATACCAGCCACACTTCTGAGAAAACTCATTTCGGCCGCTTGTACTCGAGACCTTATACTCTTGGTCATGACCCACACTTCATGACCATCTCTGTGTCTTTATTTGGCTCTAACGATCTTCACCTGTTTTATGTCATTATATCTCTCCCATGCCAACCCAGTAGCCGGGCAATGTTCCTTTTTGATTGGTCGATTGTGACCGTAGGTCGCATTTAGTATGAAAACATGCAGATCATGTCTGTTCGTCCGTCCATGTGTGACGCCTCATGTCACACTCACTCCATAAACTGTAGAAAACACAACCATACATGGAGCTGGCCAATACCTCTACGTCTGACCTCACGGACTCCAGATATGGATATAGCTGACCTGTTATGACATCACAACGATGACTCCACCAGCCAGATTAATAGATTAACTCCTGCTTCTTAACTGTGCCGTATTAAGAAGCTCTGAAGTTTCTTCTCGCCCTTAGGGCGTCTCACTGATTGATTGATTGATTGATTGATTGATTGATTGATTACGAGTTAGTTACTGTAACAGTACATACAGTGCATCCAAAGTTATGACAAACGTTAGCATAAAAATCCCCAGGGGGCTTGTTTCCATTGTGTTCCATTGGACTCAATTAATCAGTAAGACTTACAATAAAATATAACACAATACCAGTAAGACTCCCTAATCGGGAGATATGCGACCTGACGGTCGCTTATCTCCCGAGAGAGAGAGAGACATGACTTTAGAGATACTGTGTACCTTGCGTGATTTTAGAGCTAAATCTGTAGGAGTAGTGTCAAAAATGTGTTTTGCAAAACTCGGCCTGATGGTGGCGCTAGATGGGACAGATGCATGTTGCTGACATGACTGTAGAGATACTGTGTACCGCTTTGTGTGATTTTAGGGCCAAACCAGTAGAAGCAATGACCAAAAATGTTTGAAAAAATCGCCCTGATGGTGGCGCTATATATACTTAAAGGCCTGTCCATATTGTCTCTGACCACCAAACCTTTTCGTCAGAGAGTTCCAACTTTCCGATGTGCGGCTTTCCAAACTCTAATTCAGGGTAATGCTTTTCAGAAGATGTGAGTGACTTCATTTTGTAGCTTGACCGGACCTTTCCTACAAAAAGTTCTGTGGCGGGAGACAGCATGGACAGGCTTTTAAGTTAAAGGTGATACACCATGCATTTAAAAAGTATTTATGTCATATTGTTTATGTCCCAAAAACGTTTTTCTAAAGGTTTGAGGCTAAATTACCACTCCTGAATAGAGCCTCTCATTTTTGAATGGCTCTCAGAGCCTTTCAGCTGCAGTACCACCTTTGGCCTGAACTGCGCCACCCCACCCAAAATCTTTTTGAAAAAAAAATGTTGTTGAAAAAAAAGAAAACTTTTGAAAAAAAAAAAATATATATATATGTTTTTTTTTTTTTGTGATGACTTCACAATCGGCAGATGACGTCACAATCGGCAGCAAATCTGGACAGCCTGTTTTGAGAACCCGTGGGATACTTTTAACCTTCGCCTTCTCAAAACCAGAGAAAGACACAACGGTCAGAAATGGGACTTTGTGAGGATAGAAGGTGCTAGTGGGACCCCAAAAAAAGGTTTTAAAATAGGAAAAGTGAAATTTCATGGTGTATCACCTTTAAGGCATAAGAGCTCTATAAGACTATCAGAATAGAGCCCATATCTCTCCTGTCAACCTGTTATCCCTGCAACCCTCCAGCTCTCTATTAGCTCTCCTGTTTGTCCTGGCCTTGTGTTCGTGTGTGTGTGTGTGTGTGTTTTGTGTGTGCGTGTGTGCGTGCGTGCGTGCGTGCGTGCGTGTGTGTGTGTGTGCGTGTGTGTCTATCAAAGGCGACTCGGCGAACGTGCGCGGCGGGCACGAGGCAGGAGTGGGAACGAAGCACAAAGCGCTCAGGGCGGCTCGTGGGAACGCCAGCCAATGACCTCGACCCAGATGAGAGAGGATTGGACCGCTCGCCCTGCATAACAGAGAGAGAGAGAGAGAGAGAGAGAGAGAGAGAGAGAGAGAGCGAGAGAGCGAGAGCGAGAGAGTGTAAGTAAAAACAGTGTATGGTCGGCTCTCTGTATATTTCCACTAGCCAAGGTTATGTCCAGATCGTGCTATAGGCCTACAGTATAAGCATGGAAGACCAGTGTCATTGATTGATTGATTGAAGACTTTATTGTCAGTTTGAATAGGAAAAGGTACAGTTTCATGACGGTACAGTTCACTGGTACAAGGTCTACTAAAAGGAGATCCATGAAAAGACTAAGCTTATTTCCACAGGAAACCATTGAAGTATCTCATATAACATTGAATGACAGACGGATAGAACACAGTACTATGCGGTAGATATAGTAAAAAAAAAAAGTAAATAAAAATAAAATAAACAGTGCAAAAAATACATACAGTAGGTAAATACAAAGTTTGTTATTGCCAGTTGCGAACGGCTGCCGCCTGTAAGTGGTTTTTCAGGGCGATTTTAAAGGATGCTAGGGAACCACACTGCTTTAAGGCCTTCACTTCACACTGTCCATATTAACATGGCAATATATTTATCAATAAAAACAATATGATATTAACTAGTAAATATCAAAAAGATCTTTCTTTTCTCTCTCTTTCAGTAAACAGCCAATGCCTATGCAGCTTGCACACATACTGTAAACCACCTGTAAGGCTGTGATGTGACAACAACAATAAAAGCTGATTCAGATCAATCATGATGATTCAATGGAACAAGCGCAGGTGAAAGTATTATTATCCAGAATATTATGCACATCCAGGGACGTGCTGGCCATTGGGAAAAGCGGGACAACTCCCGAACGGCCGGTTCATTCAAGGCCGGTCCAGGCCGGCCATTAGGAAAAAAAATGAAAATAAAATGTCGGCCTTCGTTCCATTTTGGGGGCTGGGCGGCCAACAAAGTAAATCGTCACTGTCGGTCAGAAACCTTGTATCTCCAAGTTTCAAATTTGTATTTCTTTTCGCAAAGCAAAGCCCTGCTTCATCATACAAGGCTGTCGCACAAAAGTAGTGAAAACAGCAGATCTACAAGCACAAAACGCCTCGCGGTGCGAGGCGTTGTGTGCTTGTAGATCTGCTGTTTTCACTAGTTTAAATCATTTTTAAAATGGTTTTGGACATACAAGGTTTCCACCCGACAACAACGAAATATAACTCATGTAATTGGCCCACTGGCTTTTCACTTGTCATGATCCGAAATGGCAAATCTTTGAGTAGCAGCAGCGCTATAGAGAGAGATCTCTCTCTATAGCGCACAATGAGGGCCTCTCCAACTCTTTTTCCAGGGCTGAATCAGGGGACCAGCACGTCCCTGTGCACAACGGCTGTGAAGGCCGTTATTTCCTCAACAGCCGATGAGATCAGAGCCTCTCTCTGTTCCTCCTGAGAATAAATGCTAAACACTGTGTTATTTCTGATCTATTATTGTGTACAGCAGCAGCTTCTCTATCTGCAGGCTCACAGTCTTCTGCATCAGCTTCAGGATCCAGGCATCTCAAGAAAGAACTGTAACTGTGGTTCACGACATTTTAATTCACCGTTTGTCAGCCTTCTGATTGGTCCCTGAGACTCCCTGACTGGCCAACCAGAAAAAAACATTCACTTTTTGCTATCGGGGGTGGAGTTTGTGCAGTGGAGAATGTTGCTTCAGGCTTTCAAAAACTGTCCGCTCTGCGCGACACGGCGTTCGCCCGGTACGGCCGCGGGCGGTGATAGCGATCTCGCTCATCATAATGAATAAGCTTCAACAAACTAGTTCACATGGACCTTATCAATGGTCTAAGAGTTACGATTGGGTACATATATTTTAAATGGGCAGAATTACGAAAAACCAGCCTATTATGTGAGGAGAACTATAATCTGGCTCTCCTCTTCCTACCCAAGATGCAATGCGCTTTCTCTTTCTATTTCTATTCTCTCTCTGATCCAGAGGATTAAACTAATTAAAACATATATTTTCGGGGGAAATTACTGTTTTGCTATGTAATTACTGTACCTTTTTCTTCCCTTTTTATTAATATCACGTAGATGTGTTTTTTTTGGTACTTTATTATAGCTGTAATGAGGCTATGAAAAAATAAAAAAAATCCCATCCACTTCCACTATTTAAGAATCTGCAATGGATGATTCTGTCCCACTGGGATTAAACAAATTAAAACATGTATTTTCGGGGAAATCCCCTGTTTTGCAATGTAACTACTGTACCTTTGTCTTCCCTTTTTATTAATATCACCTAGATGTTTTTCCTTTGGTACTTTATATAGCTGTAATGAGGCTATGAAAAAATAAAAAAAAATCCCATTCACTGCCACTATAAAAACAATCTGCCCAGGGTCAAATGTCCCACCATAGTAACAGGGCAGAATGGGGCGGGATTTGCAAAAGCCTGAATTGTATAGATCAGGGGTTCCCAAACTTTTTTGTCTCAGGGCACCCCATAAATATTTGTTTTAATCCGAGGCACCCCTACATTATAATTTTCACTCCCAGCACCTTATATTTATAGCATATCGTCGTTGTCGGGTGGAAATCTTGTATGTCCAAAATCGTTCGTTTTGTATTTATCATCTATAAAATGTACTAAACTAGTGAAAACAGCAGATCGACAAGCACACGATCGGATGTTTTCACTAGTTTTGTGCGACAGTCTTGTATGATGAAGCAGGGCTTTGCTTTACCAAAAGACGTACACATTTGAAACTTGGAGATACGAGGTTTCTGCCCGACAGTGACGATATTTTAGTGATTATGTTGCGAGGAAAACGTTGAGATAACAGCCATTTTGGTTAGAACTGACTGAAAATAAAGCTTAAAGGACAACTTTGTTTTTTTTACAACAAGGGTTCATATTTTAGATTGTAATCAGAGAAAATAAAAGATGAGTGTTAAAATGTTTTCATTTACTGCTTTCTATTGTTTTAGTGATTTTAGTATTTTGATTTCAGTGGATGGGGGCATGGCGTACAAGTGGCTAAATATGTATTTTTAAACACAATAAGCCAGCAATTTCTTTGTTACTATTTACACCAGCCTCCATAAGTCACATCTGCCCATGAAAGATTGCGGTGCATCTTGGGAATGGGCTTATTGTGTCTAAACATACATATTTAGCCACTTGCATGCATGCCCCCAACATGGGGGCATGCATGCAAATCAAAATAGTTAAAGCTATACTGTGTAAGATTCTCAACTAGTGGTCAGTAGCCATATAGCAAACCGCGGTCGCGTTCGCGTCTTTCGCCCGTTTTTCGTACCTTCACACCCCCGCGTCTGCCTCCACAACGCCGAGAGCTATCTTTGGAGGGGTCCCTGGTTCCTGTGCGTTCAGGCATTCCGGAGAAACGGACTACTTCACCCTGCCTGGTAGGCGAGATTACCTTTTGAGTAAAGAGACACACGGGCGACTACAAATATGGCGACCCCACTTCAAGATGCGCTGTGATTGGCCGGTAGTGTACCATGTGTGCATGATCGGCGATGTGATTGGGCAACGTATACACAACGTATACAGATGATGCAGATTACGTCAATTTTGCGCGAAATCCGGTCCACGGCCAGGATCATAGAAAACATATAAAGAGAAGGCTTCAGAAGCTGAAAATAACGGAGTGGGTGTTCTAAAACTTAAGCGATTTAACAGTTAGGACAATTTTAAGATTTGTTTTATAAAAAAAGTTACATGGTACAACTTTAAAATCACTAAAATGATAGAACGAAGCAAATGAAAACATTTTAACACTCATCTTTTCTTTTTCTCTAATGTCTATCTAAAATATGAACCTTTGTTGTAAAAATAAACAAAGTTGTCCTATATCCACTATAATTATCAAAATCGGTTCCAAAATTGGTTCCATTTGTACACTCTCAGAGTTACAGACCTGCTTAAAGGGGGTCCTTGCAAATAAAACAGTTGAGAGCCACTAGTAGTTGGACTCCTGATATCCCATAGTGACGTAGTAGTAAATAGTAGTTGGACTCCTGATATCCCATAGTGACGTAGTAGTAAATAGTAGTTGGACTCCTGATATCCCATAGTGACGTAGTAGTAAATAGTAGTTGGACTCCTGATATCCCATAGTGACGTAGTAGTAAATAGTAGTTGGACTCCTGATATCCCATAGTGACGTAGTAGTAAATAGTAGTTGGACTCCTGATATCCCATAGTGACGTAGTAGTAAATAGTAGTTGGACTCCTGATATCCCATAGTGACGTAGTAGTAAATAGTAGTTGGACTCCTGATATCCCATAGTGACGTAGTAGTAAATAGTAGTTGGACTCCTGATATCCCATAGTGACGTAGTAGTAAATAGTAGTTGGACTCCTGATATCCCATAGTGACGTAGTAGTAAATAGTAGTTGGACTCCTGATATCCCATAGTGACGTAGTAGTAAATAGTAGTTGGACTCCTGATATCCCATAGTGACGTAGTAGTAAATAGTAGTTGGACTCCTGATATCCCATAGTGACGTAGTAGTAAATAGTAGTTGGACTCCTGATATCCCATAGTGACGTAGTAGTAAATAGTAGTTGGACTCCTGATATCCCATAGTGACGTAGTAGTAAATAGTAGTTGGACTCCTGATATCCCATAGTGACGTAGTAGTAAATAGTAGTTGGACTCCTGATATCCCATAGTGACGTAGTAGTAAATAGTAGTAGGACTCCTGATATCCCATAGTGACGTAGTAGTAAATAGTAGTAGGACTCCTGATATCCCATAGTGACGTAGTAGTAAATAGTAGTAGGACTCCTGATATCCCATAGTGACGTAGTAGTAAATAGTAGTTGGACTCCTGATATCCCATAGTGACGTAGTAGTAAATAGTAGTTGGACTCCTGATATCCCATAGTGACGTAGTAGTAAATAGTAGTAGGACTCCTGATATCCCATAGTGACGTAGTAGTAAATAGTAGTAGGACTCCTGATATCCCATAGTGACGTAGTAGTAAATAGTAGTTGGACTCCTGATATCCCATAGTGACGTAGTAGTAAATAGTAGTTGGACTCCTGATATCCCATAGTGACGTAGTAGTAAATAGTAGTTGGACTCCTGATATCCCATAGTGACGTAGTAGTAAATAGTAGTAGGACTCCTGATATCCCATAGTGACGTAGTAGTAAATAGTAGTAGGACTCCTGATATCCCATAGTGACGTAGTAGTAAATAGTAGTTGGACTCCTGATATCCCATAGTGACGTAGTAGTAAATAGTAGTTGGACTCCTGATATCCCATAGTGACGTAGTAGTAAATAGTAGTAGGACTCCTGATATCCCATAGTGACGTAGTAGTAAATAGTAGTAGGACTCCTGATATCCCATAGTGACGTAGTAGTAAATAGTAGTTGGACTCCTGATATCCCATAGTGACGTAGTAGTAAATAGTAGTTGGACTCCTGATATCCCATAGTGACGTAGTAGTAAATAGTAGTTGGACTCCTGATATCCCATAGTGACGTAGTAGTAAATAGTAGTTGGACTCCTGATATCCCATAGTGACGTAGTAGTAAATAGTAGTTGGACTCCTGATATCCCATAGTGACGTAGTAGTAAATAGTAGTTGGACTCCTGATATCCCATAGTGACGTAGTAGTAAATAGTAGTTGGACTCCTGATATCCCATAGTGACGTAGTAGTAAATAGTAGTTGGACTCCTGATATCCCATAGTGACGTAGTAGTAAATAGTAGTTGGACTCCTGATATCCCATAGTGACGTAGTAGTAAATAGTAGTAGGACTCCTGATATCCCATAGTGACGTAGTAGTAAATAGTAGTAGGACTCCTGATATCCCATAGTGACGTAGTAGTAAATAGTAGTTGGACTCCTGATATCCCATAGTGACGTAGTAGTAAATAGTAGTAGGACTCCTGATATCCCATAGTGACGTAGTAGTAAATAGTAGTTGGACTCCTGATATCCCATAGTGACGTAGTAGTAAATAGTAGTAGGACTCCTGATATCCCATAGTGACGTAGTAGTAAATAGTAGTAGGACTCCTGATATCCCATAGTGACGTAGTAGTAAATAGTAGTTGGACTCCTGATATCCCATAGTGACATAGTAGTAAATAGTAGTTGGACTCCTGATATCCCATAGTGACGTAGTAGTAAATAGTAGTTGGACTCCTGATATCCCATAGTGACGTAGTAGTAAATAGTAGTTGGACTCCTGATATCCCATAGTGACGTAGTAGTAAATAGTAGTAAATAGTAGTTGGACTCCTGATATCCCATAGTGACGTAGTAGTAAATAGTAGTAAATAGTAGTTGGACTCCTGATATCCCATAGTGACGTAGTAGTAAATAGTAGTTGGACTCCTGATATCCCATTAGTTGGACTCCTGATATCCCATAGTGACGTAGTAGTAAATAGTAGTTGGACTCCTGATATCCCATAGTGACGTAGTAGTAAATAGTAGTTGGACTCCTGATATCCCATAGTGACGTAGTAGTAAAGTAATAGTAGTTGGACTCCTGATATCCCATAGTGACGTAGTAGTAAATAGTAGTTGGACTCCTGATATCCCATAGTGACGTAGTAGTAAATAGTAGTTGGACTCCTGATATCCCATAGTGACGTAGTAGTAAATAGTAGTTGGACTCCTGATATCCCATAGTGACATAGTAGTAAATAGTAGTTGGACTCCTGATATCCCATAGTGACGTAGTAGTAAATAGTAGTTGGACTCCTGATATCCCATAGTGACATAGTAGTAAATAGTAGTTGGACTCCTGATATCCCATAGTGACGTAGTAGTAAATAGTAGTTGGACTCCTGATATCCCATAGTGACGTAGTAGTAAATAGTAGTTGGACTCCTGATATCCCATAGTGACATAGTAGTAAATAGTAGTTGGACTCCTGATATCCCATAGTGACGTAGTAGTAAATAGTAGTTGGACTCCTGATATCCCATAGTGACGTAGTAGTAAATAGTAGTTGGACTCCTGATATCCCATAGTGACATAGTAGTAAATAGTAGTTGGACTCCTGATATCCCATAAGTGACGTAGTAGTAAATAGTAGTTGGACTCCTGATATTCCATAGTGACGTAGTAGTAAATAGTAGTTGGACTCCTGATATCCCATAGTGACGTAGTAGTAAATAGTAGTTGGACTCCTGATATCCCATAGTGACATAGTAGTAAATAGTAGTTGGACTCCTGATATCCCATAGTGACGTAGCAGTAAATCAGTGTCAAACATACAGCATTCTAAAGCAAACCATGGAGACTTGACATTCAGTTATGAAGTACTCACAGATTTCTACTTAAAAAGTACAAGTAAATTAGGTATAAAGCATACAAGGGCAACTGGCGGCCCGGGGGCCACATGCGGCCCCCACCTTCACTTAATGCGGCCCACAGGTTGATATTGGAGTAGTGATATATTATTGATTTCAGCTGTTACAATTAAAAATATATATATATAAAAAAAAAATACCTACTTTAATTACTAAGTCTATATTAGTAGCTTGATGACTAGTATTAAAATGTTATTGTAGTTTTTATGTCCAATGTATTTGTATTTAAGTTCATAAAGTTAACATAACAACATATACATGCATTTGAAATTAACAAATAAAATAAAATAAAAGTTACTTTTCAGGATTCCAATTCAAAAATATCGGTTCAACTACGCGTTTTGAGCTTGTAGATCTGCTATTTTTGGTATATACTGTATATGCATTGCGGCCCACTGGAGTTGAGTGTGAAAATGTGGTGGCCCTCTCCATCATCAAAGTTGCCCACCCCTGGTATAAAGGGTAAGGGGTAGGGCCCCCGGGTCCACGACCCAAACATGGGTCCCCACCCACTGCTTGAGAAACCCTGGGTTAAAAGCCTCATGACAACATCGATACATGTCGATACTCCCAGCTTGGGCCATAGATCATGCATAAACACAGACGATAGTGTTAATTACCTTTAGATTTCCGTGTGTTGGTTTGTTTACATTTTCTTCAAAGTCATTAAAACATTACATTAATAATTGAGGGAATGTCAGATACACCTCACTGCGTGATTATTATTTATTCATGGAACGGTGTGAATTTTTGATCCGTAAATCAAGCTGTTTCACCGGGGAGAGCTTTCAGGTTAGGCTTTGCAAATCAATCCACACATTAAAATATATTAAAACATAATGTACAAATTAAGGCTCCATAAAGTTCGTTTTCCTGGATAATCTACCCTGAGCAGGTTGGAAAGTACTTTTATTTTACTATTTTACTTTTTACTTTACTATTGACTATTATGAACATTGTTTAATACTCGAGTACGGTATGTAAATCTTTTATACTTTACACTCCTACTCCACGACATCTCAGAGGAAAATACGGTAGTTGTGCCAGTAGTGTTTGTGTCACAGAGTCATCTGAAAAACATATGATGCTATAAATGTAAAAACCAATACCATTAAGACTCCCTAATCAGGAGATAAGCGACCGTCAGGTCGCATACACAAACTTTGGAAGGCAATCGTAGCCAATCAGGAGGGAATATAGGAAATGGGACAGATCCATGTTGATGACATGACTTTAGAGATACTGTGTACCGCTTTGAGTGATTTCAGGGCAAAATCTGTAGGAGGAGTGTCCAAAAATGTGTCTTGCAAGAATCGGCCTAATGGAGGCGCTAGAAGAGGGCCATGTGAGCAATCAGTCAAGGAGTGTGTGTGCAAAATATGGCATGGATCGGGGCAACGGTGGCGGAGATATGAGTAGCAGAAAAGTGTGACGTGTGACGTGACAGACTGACTGACAGACAGCTGGTGGAGGTTTTGATAGTAGCTGTGACCTGATGGTCGCAATAACACAGATGCTTTCCCTGCTTGAACCATAGACTGTATAAAAGATATGGACAAAGCGAAGCCATTGGTTTCTATGCAGCGCAAATGACACAATATGGGTCCTTGGCATGGGTGTTGCCATCATAGATTGTAAAGGCACCAGAGGATGCTATTGGCTGCCAACGGTCACGTGCAACCGCAGGGATACATGGGAGAATGTGGTCGGAGCCTCGCGAAATACAGCACACGAAGAAGAACACAGTCGGCTGGTATCAGTTTAGTTAGCCACGCCCCCCGCAACTTTTATCATTTATTTTTAAATAAATTGGACCAAATTTCGACAATACGCATATGATGGTGATTGAAAGGCAATTTTTAACTAGCGATAGGAACCATAAAGTATTCATGAAAATGTTAATTAAGGTTAGAACACGAAAGGGGAAAATTAATGGGGTCCAATGGAGAACAATTCTTTTTGCGATCGGCCGGGGGGGAAAACAGCGCAACTAGCGGCCAATAATAGGAAGTTTTACTTCCGTATTGGAGTCATTTTAAATCGGCAGAACTATGCCCCTGGCTTGAACAGGCTAAATGATTCCTTGAACGATGTCTCCACTTAACGTATACCTGCCTTCTCCAAAGGTCTGTTTGTGCTCGATTGGAGAGGCTGACCGTATGACTGGAATGTGGCTAAAGAATTCCTCTATAAACGTGTCCTGTCGTTCCAGGGATATTGGACCTTTTCTGGAGACATTTATAAGATCCACAGAAAAAGCCCAGCCTGGTGTTGACTTATCATTTTAATTTAGAACCACTTTTATGTCCCTAACAGCGTCATTTGTTTGAAAGGGACTTAATGAAAATATTATACGGATCATTGATCCTTGCACACACACACACACACACACACACACACACACACACACACACACACACACACACACACACACACACACACACACACACACACACACACACACACACACACACAGCTGAAATACTGTAGTGATACCAATGCCCAGTGTATAGGCTAACACATGCAGACGGACCGATGGTGTTTATTCAGTTCGGCTGGGTACTATGAAAACCTGCAGCTCATGTCAGTCAGTCAGTCAGTCACGCCCTATGTCACACTCCATATATGGCCAAGGCAGAATTAACTCTCCTACTGCTTTGGACATTCCTGTTCGCCCCAATTCTCAAGAGACCTCCGCGCCAATACGGCGCTCGTTCGCGTTCGTTCGTTCATTCTTTTACCTTGTTGAAGCTGATGAGGGGTCGCGCCGCCGTGTACTGTAAACACATTTTCCGCGGTGATGGTGTAAAAAATCCATTATGCGTTAACATCAACGGAGACCAATTCACTTCCTTGTTGATTTCCTCTGGCTGTAAGGCTCTGTGGCCAGTGACTGGTCTGAATGTATGGCAACACATAACAGGCAAATTCACATTCATTCTCGCATGCCTCTGCTGCCTGGCAGACCAAAGTGCACTATTGCACAATCAAAAAATAAATAAAAATAAAAATAAATAAATGTCTGTCTATCTACTATAACGTCGCAAAGGTAAGCCGCTTTTTGATGGCACCAGACCCAATAAATAAATAAATAATCTGGCAGTAGGAGAGTTAAAGGAGCTATAGTCAACTTTTCATTGTAGGGCCGACACTTTGTTTACATCCTATTATATAGACTAGAATGTAAACAAAGTGTCGGTCTGACAATGGCCAAAATGATTATTTTATCATTATTTTACACTTTTTGTGGTCATTTTTGAATAGAAACACATATATGAAACTTTCAAAACGTTATTTTTATTTTAGCATCCGTTTTTCAAGAAAAAGTTGACTATAGCTCCTTTAATTGGCAGTAAACAAGTTAATTTAAATTAATTAAAGTGTGATTCCCGTCATGGCAATCACACTTGCAAATTAATTCCGTCCTTGTCCCTTTCATGCCCGTATATGGAGATCCCCGATGTCATCAATATCAAGCCCATATCTGCGGAAATGCCCATATATGGACATGTGTCGGTCTCTGTTGTTTCAGTGCGACCTAGGTCGCTTCTTGCCCTTAGGGCGTCCAACTGGTATTATTAAAAAAAGTTGCACAGTGCCACTTTTACATTAGTCAGGGGATATTAATTAAACCTGGGAATAAATGTGTTAACACACGAATTCTTCACCAATGTGTTCATAAAGGTGTCTAGTAACATATCTAACAATGTGTTGGTAAAGGTGTCTAGTAACATATCTAACAATGTGTTGGTAAAGGTGTCTAGTAACATATCTAACAATGTGTTGGTAAAGGTGTCTAGTAACATATCTAACAATGTGTTCATAAAGGTGTCTAGTAACATATCTAACAATGTGTTGGTAAAGGTGTCTAGTAACATATCTAACAATGTGTTGGTAAAGGTGTCTAGTAACATATCTAACAATGTGTTGGTAAAGGTGTCTAGTAACATATCTAACAATGTGTTCATAAAGGTGTCTAGTAACATATCTAACAATGTGTTGGTAAAGGTGTCTAGTAACATATCTAACAATGTGTTGGTAAAGGTGTCTAGTAACATATCTAACAATGTGTTCATAAAGGTGTCTAGTAACATATCTAACAATGTGTTGGTAAAGGTGTCTAGTAACATATCTAACAATGTGTTCATAAAGGTGTCTAGTAACATATCTAACAATGTGTTGGTAAAGGTGTCTAGTAACATATCTAACAATGTGTTGGTAAAGGTGTCTAGTAACATATCTAACAATGTGTTGGTAAAGGTGTCTAGTAACATATCTAACAATGTGTTGGTAAAGGTGTCTAGTAACATATCTAACAATGTGTTCATAAAGGTGTCTAGTAACATATCTAACAATGTGTTCATAAAGGTGTCTAGTAACATATCTAACAATGTGTTCATAAAGGTGTCTAGTAACATATCTAACAATGTGTTGGTAAAGGTGTCTAGTAACATATTTAACAATGTGTTGGTAAAGGTGTCTAGTAACATATCTAACAATGTGTTGGTAAAGGTGTCTAGTAACATATCTAACAATGTGTTGGTAAAGGTGTCTAGTAACATATCTAACAATGTGTTGGTAAAGGTGTCTAGTAACATATCTAACAATGTGTTCATAAAGGTGTCTAGTAACATATCTAACAATGTGTTCATAAAGGTGTCTAGTAACATATCTAACAATGTGTTGGTAAAGGTGTCTAGTAACATATCTAACAATGTGTTGGTAAAGGTGTCTAGTAACATATCTAACAATGTGTTGGTAAAGGTGTCTAGTAACATATCTAACAATGTGTTGGTAAAGGTGTCTAGTAACATATCTAACAATGTGTTCATAAAGGTGTCTAGTAACATATCTAACAATGTGTTCATAAAGGTGTCTAGTAACATATCTAACAATGTGTTGGTAAAGGTGTCTAGTAACATATTTAACAATGTGTTGGTAAAGGTGTCTAGTAACATATCTAACAATGTGTTCATAAAGATGTCTAGTAACATATCTAACAATGTGTTGGTAAAGGTGTCTAGTAACATATTTAACAATGTGTTGGTAAAGGTGTCTAGTAACATATCTAACAATGTGTTCATAAAGGTGTCTAGTAACATATCTAACAATGTGTTGGTAAAGGTGTCTAGTAACATATCTAACAATGTGTTGGTAAAGGTGTCTAGTAACATATCTAACAATGTGTTCATAAAGGTGTCTAGTAACATATCTAACAATGTGTTGGTAAAGGTGTCTAGTAACATATCTAACAATGTGTTCATAAAGGTGTCTAGTAACATATCTAACAATGTGTTCATAAAGGTGTCTAGTAACATATCTAACAATGTGTTCATAAAGGTGTCTAGTAACATATCTAACAATGTGTTCATAAAGGTGTCTAGTAACATATCTAACAATGTGTTCATAAAGGTGTCTAGTAACATATCTAACAATGTGTTCATAAAGGTGTCTAGTAACATATCTAACAATGTGTTCATAAAGGTGTCTAGTAACATATCTAACAATGTGTTCATAAAGGTGTCTAGTAACATATCTAACAATGTGTTCATAAAGGTGTCTAGTAACATATCTAACAATGTGTTCATAAAGGTGTCTAGTAACATATCTAACAATGTGTTGGTAAAGGTGTCTAGTAACATATCTAACAATGTGTTGGTAAAGGTGTCTAGTAACATATCTAACAATGTGTTCATAAAGGTGTCTAGTAACATATCTAACAATGTGTTGGTAAAGGTGTCTAGTAACATATCTAACAATGTGTTGGTAAAGGTGTCTAGTAACATATCTAACAATGTGTTGGTAAAGGTGTCTAGTAACATATCTAACAATGTGTTGGTAAAGGTGTCTAGTAACATATCTAACAATGTGTTGGTAAAGGTGTCTAGTAACATATCTAACAATGTGTTGGTAAAGGTGTCTAGTAACATATCTAACAATGTGTTGGTAAAGGTGTCTAGTAACATATCTAACAATGTAAAGTTGGTAAAGGTGTCTAGTAACATATCTAACAATGTGTTGGTAAAGGTGTCTAGTAACATATCTAACAATGTGTTGGTAAAGGTGTCTAGTAACATATCTAACAATGTGTTGGTAAAGGTGTCTAGTAACATATCTAACAATGTGTTGGTAAAGGTGTCTAGTAACATATCTAACAATGTGTTGGTAAAGGTGTCTAGTAACATATTTAACACAGATTGAAATTCAACATCCCTAGCAAAATATTTGACAGCTAGGGTAATTCTGGGTCTCATTCACTTATTATGCACTGTACTATAAGGGAAAAAATTACTTCCAAAAAATATGCTATAAGTGGGATGTGAGGGGTCTAACTAGGTGTTTTTCATTATTCTGAATCCATTGCAAGCATTTGTTTTGCACGAAAAACATTCCTTGGGCCAACAATGGACCTCATACAACTGTGAAAAGTGATGACTCATCACTAAACCATCGTTCTTTGGGGGTGTTTTTGGCCCAATGGATGTTTTTTGTGTCAAACGAGTTAGACCCCTCACATCCCATTTAAAGCAGATTTTTGGGGAGTAATTATTTTCCCTTATAGTACAGTAGATGAATGAGACCCAGAATTCCCCTAGCTGTCAAAGATTCTCCTAGGGATGTTGAATTTCCATCTTTGTTAGATATGTTAGTAGACACCTTTATGAACACATTGGTGAAGACATCGTTTGGTAACACATTTATTCACAGCTTTGACAGGTATTCTGCTAAAACTCCCTGACTTCATATCTTTATCATCATCAGCATCATCATTGAAACACCAATAGCAACACTCTGGCTCCTGGTTTAACCCTGCAAGACCCCAATTTATTTCTACTGGCCAAAGAAAATGAAAATAAAAATCAGATGGTGTTGTAGCAGTCCTAATCACAGGAAAATGTAATAAAAAAATGTTTTTGTATGGTTTTATAGCCATAAATCATAAATCATAAATCATGCTCTAATTTGCATTTTGGGGATATTTTTCACAATAATAACATATGTACATGTTCTAGACATTCTAACGATCACAAAGACATATATTACAGGCATTTTACTTATGTTTTAGTGAGGAATAGCTTCAGTTAAAAAGTGAGATGTTGTTCGTCCAGACGCTGGAATTTCAACTTCTCTGGGAGGTGTGAATGTCAGCCTCTGTGGGGGGTATTTATATGCAAATATCGTGGCCAATGGCATTGTAATAGTAAACAATAGGATTTAATGGTGATGTTAATGTGAAAAAAGAACAGGAAAATTAATTATAACATTTTTTTTAAAATGATTTAAAAAATGTTGCCAAAAAGCAACGCTGGGCCTTGCAGGGTTAACAGTGAATGATGCTGAAGAGCAGAGGGGAGAAGGCTATTGAAGTAGAACATTTATTACCTCATTCAGAACGGGTACACATTATTGTGTATTATTATTATTTTATGCTTTAACTATTGAAAAATAGCAGATATACAAGCTCACAGCGCGGCACCGAGTGCCGCGCTGCGAGCTTGTAGATCTGCTATTTTTGAAAAAGCTGTGAAAACGTGTGCAAATCTTTGAATATATGTATTTTTAAAGCGAACGTTTGTAACACAAATTTTGCTTCTGGGTGGTCCCTGGAACTAAATATTTTGAGATGCGGGTCCGTGGCCAAATAAATATCAGTTTGGGGGTCCTTCACATTAAAAGGTTTGAGAACCACTGACATAGTATAGTCTCTCAAGAACAGACTAACTGAGCTCCAGTTAAGTGAAAAGGACCTTTTCTTTGACGATGGCTGGTCAGATTGCTGACATAGAAACATAGGTTTTTTTTCCCCAAAAAAACCTTAGAAGGATTCAAAAGACACTTATAGAATCGGGTCAAAATTCTAATTTTCACGATTTTTCAAAAATAGCAGATATACAAGCTCGCAGCGCGGCTGTGAGCTTGTATATCTGCTATTTTTCAATAGTTAAAGCATAAAATAATAATACACAATAATGTGTACCTGTTCTGAATGGGTTAAAAGTGAAGCGGTCGCGTCCTTGGCTCGCCCAGAAGACGTGTTCTAAATGCTAACGCCTGAATCTCATCTCCTCTCATCCCCGGTAAATGAGACTCTTCTGACCAGGGCAAATCTTTTAGATTTGACCATGCAGGGCCACTTCTTTTAGCCTCACTCCAAGGATCCTTCCCTCCATATGTCTGTCCCTCCAACACTTTGGTCCCCTAAAAAACATATCCCTGAAACTATATATTTACTGTCTATATACTACTAGATCAGGGGTCTTCAACAGGGGGTCCGGGACCCCTAGGGGGTCCTCAGAGTTACTAGTTACTAAGTCTAGACTTTGAGGGCTCTATTATGATCCAGGTCTTATGCCTTAACTTCTTTACCTTTTTTTCACTATTTTGAAAAACATTTTTAAATACTTCAAATGCTGATCTACATCTGCACGTTGTGAACTTGAAATATATTTAAAAAAAAAGAAGTAAAAAAAGGCAAAGAAGTTAAGGCATAAGGCATAAGACCTGGATCATAATAGGGCCCCTAATGTTTCACCATGGCGCATTATTTTATTACATTGCAAGGCTTTTTGCTCCCGTTCACACTAATGTGTTTATCCTTCATCAGTGAATATATTTGCTCTGGCTGGGCTTTAATGAGCAGTGCAGCCTCTAATGGGACTGTTAGACTTTTAAGTATTTTCTTTCTTTTCCATTATTTACTATATGTACAGTCAGTAAGCCTAGATAATAATATCTACAGTAAAGCCATAATGTCTGCGTTATCGTCGGTGCCGTTTCGTTTCCGTGACGAATCGCAGGGCGTAAAGGGACCGCGGTGACACACTTTGGTGTTGTTCAAATATGAAAGCACATCACAGACACTCTGAAATGTCAAAGGCATCCTCCACTACGCTAATGAGGGTGTTTACACACACACGCACACGCGCACGCACGCACACACACACGCACGCACAGGCGTCACACCAAATTCTGGGCCCTGGGTACAAGGATTCACTGCGGGGCGGGCCCCCCATGAATGTTAACTATTGAAAAAATAGCAGATCTACAAGCTATGCGAGCTTGTAGATCTGCAATTTTTTGGGAAAAATCTTGAAAATGTGTGAAAGAAACCTAGGTTTCCATGTCAGCGCCGGTGCTCAAACTTTTTCATGTCAAGGACCCCCAAAATGATATGTATTTGGCCACGGACCCCCATCTCAAAATATTTAGTTCCAGGGACCCCCCTCCCACCCCCCCCCCCCCAGAAGCAGAATTTGAGTTACAAATGTTGGCTTAAAAAAATACATAATATTCAAAGATTTGCACACGACTTTTCAAAAATAGCAGATCTACAAGCTTGCAGCGCGGCACTCGGTGCCACGCTGTGAGCCTGTAGATCTGCTATTTTTCAATAGCTACTACGGCCCCTCCACCTTGGGCCCTAGTAACTCAGTCCCCCCCCCCCCCCCCCCTCCCTCCCTTGTGACGCCCCTGCACACACACACACACACACACAAGCAAGCACACACCCGTTCCGGGGTGGTTTGGAAATGCTCAGTTTTCCCATTCTGCAGCAGATGGCTCATGGAAAGCCTCCGTTACAGAAAAACACCCCAGATAACCTCGTCAGCCATATGTGACACCTGATTGCCAAGGCCTGGCCGGGGACAGCAGCATATTATCGTTGTAGCTGCCCTCGGTTATGAATGAAGATGAAGCGGATGTTTCCAAACGGGTGTCTTTTATTTTTGCCTCTTCACAATGAAGCACCATCAAACACCGTGAAAACTATGAAAACACAATAAAATAATATTACAAATACATTCATCACTTCATAGTTTCACGTCAACCAATAAAATGTGTATTTCAATCAATGGCTTTTCAACAATTCAACAGTAAGATAATTCATTAATGCAGTGATTCAATTCAATTAAAAGCAATCAATCAATCAATAACCCAAGCAATTTAAATTGCCAACAAGTACCAAAGCAAACAAAAGAACAAAGCAAAAATATACAAAACTCAAAAATACCAAATAC
The DNA here is from genome assembly GCF_963921795.1 of Nannobrachium achirus. Classification (NCBI taxonomy): domain Eukaryota; kingdom Metazoa; phylum Chordata; class Actinopteri; order Myctophiformes; family Myctophidae; genus Nannobrachium; species Nannobrachium achirus. The sequence continues at coordinate 2,296,928 of NC_137831.1, read as the reverse complement.
AATTAATGAGCTCCCAAATAATCAACAATGAAACAAAAACAACAAACAAAGGAAACACTCATGTGTTGCTACCTTGTTGCCGCTAACCGGGGGTTGCAACTCCTGCACAAAGAAGAGCCACCTTTACCAGCTTCTGGTGCCCCAAACAGTTGGTGATAGCATGGTGCTGTAGTATAAACAACATGAACAGAGCTCACTCAAACTGGTAAGACATTCCTTAAAGATTCAGATACATGTTGCAAAGGCTTACAAACAACTCATACCTGGCCAAATTGCTTTCCAAACAAAAGCTGTGGAGATGTGCTGGCCTGTGCACCTGTGGCAGCTAATGCTGCTGCTGCAGTGTAACACTGTGTGTCTGAATGAGTGAACTGTGAAGCGTGCATGCATCACATATAGGAGCTCTGGTCAGTAACAGGAAGTATCAGCAACAGGAAGTATCAAAATAAAGTTACAGGAAATGTCAAATTAAAGTAACCAAAATCAAGCAACAAAAATACATAACTTTATTACAGAAATATTCAAGTTTAAAAGTCTCAAGTGTCACGGGCACTTACAATCGTTGACACCATTCTATGACACTCAGCCCACTTTCTTGTTGTTTCCATAGACTGTAAAAAGATATGGACGATGCGAAGCCATTGGTTTCTATGCTGCGAAAATGATGTTTTTTTTGTCCCTTTTATGGGTGTCGCCATCATTGTTTGAATGGTACCCCAGGAATCACAAGGAATGATATTGGCTGCCAACGGTCACATGGAACCGCAGGGATACATGGGAGAATGTGGTGTTGAGCCTCCCGAAATACAGCACATGAAGAAGAACACAGCCGGCTAGTATCAGTTTAGTTGGCCACGCCCCCTGCAACTTTATCATCAATTTTAACATAAATGGGACCATATTTGCACAAAACGCATATCATGGTGATTGAAAGGGAGTTTTTCACTAGCGACAGGAACCATAAAGTATTCATGACAATGTTTATCAAGGTTAGAAAATCAAAGGGGAAAACGAATGGGGTCCAGTGTAGATAATTTCTTTTTGGTACCTCGCGGGGGGGAAACAGCGCAACTAGCGGCCAAACATAGGAAGTTTTAGTTCCGTATTGGATTCGTTTTAAATCGGGGGAACTATGCCCCTGGTTGTTTCTGAACAGGGTTTTTTTTTTAACCATGGGGACAGTATAGCGTCAGTTCAGCAAAAGCTAGGGTATGGCAAAGATGGGAGTCCTCGTGGAAAAGAGGCATTACATTATGTACAACACGGTTCTCTTGTGAAAATAGCTGATCTACATGCTCACAACGTCTCGCGCTGCGAGGCGTTGTGAGCATGTAGATCGGCTATTTTCACAATGTCTGAAAAAAAAAAGAGTTTTGTCCTTTTTTTACACAGGTTTCTACGGCATGTTAGTAAACGTGCCACAATTAACAATAATGCATTGCACCTGTGCAGCTGACCTGCGGAACCTGGGAATATACCATTCTGTCAAGATGGGGAGAATATAATTACAATACCTTGTTAAAGTGACCATTTTGTTAAATTTTGCATTTGTAGTTATTTTACTGTAATTTAACAACATAATAACCAGCGCAGATAGACAAATAGACATTCATGGATTTATATTTAAAAGTAACTTTTATTTTCCCCCCTGGACCCAGGGTATGGCAGCTCCATACCCCTGCCATACCCATTTGACGCCCCTGCAAGGTGCCAAATACCATGAGGATATATTCGTGTATTCATAATAGCAGTTGACCCACAATACAATACAGCCTGAGCCACTTAAAAGTTGCAAGCATAACATGTTTGTGTAGTCTGTTAATACCAGGGCAGGAATTTCATGGAGGCCATGAAGGCCATGGCCGTCATTGCCCCTCAGTTTGGCCTTGTGCCCCTCAAACCAATGGCATGACCTGTGGCCACAGTGGCCTTAACACATGGGCTGCTAAGGTTTATAACATTTATAGCTGTTGCTGCTGCCACCATTGACTTACGCTTTGTTTTGACGTGCCTCGCAAGCTTCGTGCGTGTGCACGTGCGTGTCCAGAGAAGATTGAGGAGGATAATCCATTTGTTTACAAACGCTCGCGAAACTAAAATCCAAAAATCGCGGTAAAATCGCGGTAAAGTGTCGCCGTGAAAACAATCAGCTCTCTGCTTCCATGGGGCTGTTTTCATCTCATTCTTAGATAAAGCCGTTCTTATGTTTCAAAGTAGAATCTAAAGCAATGTTAAGTGCTTCCGTGATTTCTTCCCCAGAAGAGCTGCCTGCACTGACTGGGTGACGTAATGGACTCAGGTCATTCAAAGGGCAGTTGCAGGCTCGTAGAGTTAACTGTTTGTTGCCTCGTCTGTGAACGAGATAACTTCCTTTTGGCAGGGGGACACCTAGTGGCCTAAACTCGTCCCTGAACGAGTTTGGCTCCCCAAGTATTAATGCCCCTCAAACCAATGGCATGACCTGAGGCCACAGTGGCCTCAACTCATACAGTGCCAAGCGACTTTTAGAGCAACTTTCTCACTATGGACTTCCCTGCCAAGCGACTTTGGGCGACTTTTACTTAGAAAATTCTTTTTTTAATTTTTTTTTTTACATTTTTTTTTGTTGGACCCCATTAACTCTTTGAGTGCCAGCACCCTCTAGGGGCCAAAGAATGCCAGCGCATCTCTCATAGGCGAGCGCTTTAGCTTCCAGGACTTCACCTTCCAGGACCTGACGTGCTCACGTTCATGCACGGCATGGAAATGTCCCGGATGAAGATGCTAACAGAATGGCTATTCCCATTTTGTCATCTAAAAGATCATTTTTGGGCGATTTCGCCGTAAATAAACCTCGCGCCGCTTCCCTAAAACACAAAAAAGAGATATAAGCCTTTAAAGATGCGGTCTTTCATTGGATTAGGCGGAGATTGGCGATTGCGTTCGCAAATTACGGCCGGCCGGGAGGTTGCTAGCTTTCGGCTAGTAGCTAGAAAAATCAGGCCAGGCTTCAGAAGGCCTCTTATCATTTTATTCATTTAATTAAATAAAGCCGAACTACTTCGGGATCGGCACACTCGTGTACTCATCGGAAGCGGCGCCGAACATCGGGTGAACATTGGGGAGCTCAAAAATGTATTTTAAACCATTTTTATTGGAATATATCGTCGGACAGAGTAGAACGGCTAGCTGGCTAGCGGCTAGCGAGCCAGGACCACCCACGACTCTACAAGCAGCTTGGGGTAAGTGAATTAATAAAAAAAAGATTGTATTGGATTGAAATAAAGCCGAACTAGTTCGGGATCGGCACCAGATGAGTTAAATCTAGTAAACATGATTTCAATCGCGATTTTGCATGTTCCACCCCCATACAACCCCATCTTTATACAGGGCAGCCATCTTTGTTTACATAACATGTAAAACATAATGGCTATTATCTCAAGAATGCCTGAACGGATTTCCAATCTGATTTTTTTGTTTGAAAGCTGTGAACAGCCTGCACAAACATTGTGCATGATCTGTGCATGGGCGTGCATGATCTGTGCACTACAAATTACATGGAAGTCTATGGAGATTTTCTGGCACTAATGCCACTCGAGGGCATTTTTAATTGGCAGTAACTGAGTTAATGCCCCTTAAACCACTGGCATGACCTGAGACCACAGTGGCCTTAATGCCCCTCAAACCAATGGCATGACCTGAGGCCATAGTGGCCTTAATGCCCCTCAAACCAATGGCATGACCTGAGGCCACAGTGGCCTTAATGCCCCTCAAACCAATGACATGACCTGAGGCCACAGTGGCCTTAATGCCCCTCAAACCAATGGCATGACCTGAGGCCACAGTGGCCTTAATGCCCCAGCTGACTGTACCACTTTCTCCTCTGTCTCTTTCTGGTCAATATGACCGTAGACACTGGTATGTCTTTCTTGTCAATAGGTAGACACCAGCATCTTTGGTTGACATAGACTTTTACACAGAGAGGGCGATTCTTTCAACATAAGATGCTGCATTCAAGTTCAGGAGAGTTTGGACAAGGCAGTTCTCTTGAATGCTGCCTTCAGGTATGGCATGGAAAGAGGGGGCATTTGCATTTCTTTCACCATAGTAAAAAATGCATTCATGGTCTGGAGAGGACACTTTTTACAGACAGGTAAAAGGGCAGGGGCTCAAGCCCCCTTTGATGTCTATGTGTGCACGTGCCTGCACACACACAAACACAACCACACACACACACACACACACACACACACACACACACACACACACACACACACACACACGCACACACACACACACACACACAATTCCAGAAAGCCATAAACACTGTTAAAATGCAAAGCGAGTCACAAACATAATAATAAAAGGTTTCAGTCTGCTAGCTTAGACCGCTGCAAAACAACGCGCCGCGCTCGCCTTTCCGCTTTACCTCCACGAGCACAGGCAGCGATAACGCATGCAAATACATTTACCCATTTAGGGCCTAGAATTATTGAACGCTTTAACCAGTGAAAAATAGCAGATATACAAGCTCACAGCGTGGCACCGAGTGCCGCGCTGCGAGCTTGTAGATCTGCTATTTTTGAAAAAGTCGTGAAAATGTGTGCAAATCTTTGAATATATGTATTTTCAAAGCGAACGTTTGTAACTCAGATTTTGCTTCTGGGGTGGTCCCTGGAACTAAATATTTTGAGATGGGGGTCCGTGGCCAAATAAATATCATTTTGGGGGTCCTTCACATGAAAAAGTATGAGAACCACTGACATAGTAGTCTCTCAAGAACAGATTAACTGAGCTCCATTTAAGTGAAAGGACCTTTTCTTTGACGATGGCTATAGCCAGATTGCTGACATTGAAACATAGGTTTTTCAAAAAATCTTAGAAGGATTCAAAAGACACTTATAGAATCGGGTCAACATTCTAATTTTCACGATTTTTCGAAAATAGCAGATCTACAAGCTTGCAGCGCGGCACCGACTGTGAGCTTGTATATCTGCTATTTTTCAATAGTTAAAGCATAAAATAATGATACACAAAATGTGTACCCCGTTCTAAATGGGTTAACATTGTTACAATTCAGAGACAACATTACGGTTGTTGTCGTTTTTTATTTGTAGTTGTATCTGTTTCCACAAAACAATCCCCTGGCTAATTTGTCAAAGACTATTTTGGAGGTTGTGGGTGGGGGGGGGTGGGAGGTGGCGGTTAGGGAACTGTGAAATGAAGTAGCGCCGCATTATACTTTGCAAAACCATGACTTATTTATTCATTTATTTCATTGTTCCGAACACAGCAGAGCACAGCGAGCGAATACTATACAATTCTACCAACGTCTCCTGCTGTCACTAGTAGGGATAGAACTTGTTAATTTGTATTGATAACGAGCACCTTATTGATCCTGCTTATTGATCATCCAGCCCACTGTTGAGCCTTTTCTAATATTTGTGTCCCAGCACGGCTGACGGCTAGTCATTTTTTTCTTTTTTTTTTTCTTTTTAATTTTTTGTATTTATTCGAAAGCTGGGAACCATAGCTACAAAATGATATATTGGTTGTGGAGATTGACCCAACAGTTTTGAAGATATGGCCTATAGAATGATGCCATGCTGAAATACTACTTTTGAGATATTCAAGTTCTAAATAAATTTCTAACCTGCAATGACCTGCATGATCTCTCACATTAATTAAAAAAAGTCTTATTTCCATGCAGAGTTAAGCTCTGGCGTTTAAGTGAAATGTAGCCTGATATTTATGAAATGCTTTTGTGGCTTTATCACATTTTAGTGAAAAATAAAATAAAATAAAAAATTCAGCTGTGGTCTAAAGTAGTGGCTTCCGAAATGACTGCCCCTGTGTCACACTCACTCACATTTTGTGGAAAGACGCGAGACAAATTCTGGCTGACCACCATCTATGAAGATGACAATTGACAAAAGTAACAAATATTATCATTAAATATAATTAAAACAATCATTCATTAGTGTGCAATATGTGTTAACTCTCCTACTGCCAGATTATTTATTTATTTATTGGGTCTGGCGCCATCAAAAAGCGGCTTACCTTTGCGACGTTATAGTAGATAGACAGACAGACATTTATTTATTTATTTTTATTTTTTTTGGTTGTGCAATAGTGCACTTTGGTCTGCCAGGCAGCAGAGGGCGGCCTCATGCGAGAATGAATGTGAATTGTCCTGCTATGTGTTGCCGTACATTCAGAGCAGTCACTGGCTACAGCGCCTCCGGGCCAGAGGAAATCAACAAGGAAGTGAATTGTTCTCCGTTGATCTAACGCATAATGGATTTTTTACACCATCACAGCGGAAAATGTGTTTACAGTAAACGGCCGCGCGACCCCTCATCAGCTTACAGTCATCAGACGAACGAACCGAACGAGCGCCGTATTGGCATCGAGGTTCTGTAAAAAATGGGGCGAGCGTTATCGTTCAAAGCGTGGGGAGAGTTAAATGGCTTTATGTTATGAATACTGTGTAATAATGTCTTGATGGCCTCTTGTCTTGATTGTTTAAACATGACGTCATGGGCCGCTATGCTTTCAGAACAAGCTTGATAAGCCTAAAGGCCCTTTTCCACCGGCAGCGATAACGATGACGATAGCCATAAAATATCACAGCGATAACTATGCCTTCACATTGATGTCCTATAAAGTTATCGGACATCAATGTGAAGAGGCGCCAATTAACAGCCGCTCGCTCAGAGCGCACCTCGAGCTGTTTGTCAGAGACCCAGTTCCATATCACTGTGATCTTAACCACATCGTTGTTGATCCTAACGATGTAGTTGTCGGCTATCATTGTCTTTATCGGTGTTGGGTGGATGCTGCCGATCCACTTCAATTGAAAACCCACTTTTTTAAATCGTTATCGTCATTGTTATCGCTGCCGGTGGAAAAGAGCCTTAAAGCTTACCGTAGCGGACACAATTGGCTAGATTGGCTGTCTGCAAAATGTTATGCTTTTAACATTTTTTGCCAATACTGTTATTGACCGATGACGTCAAATATCGTCTGATAACGATGTGTGGCCGGTATATGGGTGGAATGTAATGTATGTAAGACATTCCATGTCCTACTTGGGGATGCAAGTACATGCACTTCCCTGCACAAGTGCCAGCACATATTTTTATCCTTGACTGTTGAAATGATATTTCAACATAAATTACATTGGGTGGACAATGTGTGAGTTACTGAGCATAGCAGCAGATATGCATGACATACTATGGACGTCTGTGAAGGTGCAGGAATAATGCAAATCAGTGAGTTGGACATGGGGTTAAGGGGTAGAGTGTCCGTCAGCACATGTCAGGTTCGACCCAACTCGGTTCCTCCATAATTCCCTCACACACGCTCGTCAAACCACAATACCAGTGGTGGAAAGTTACTAAAGTAGCTTGTAGATCTGCTATTTTCAAACATTTTGTACTTGTACTGGTACTTTAAGTATACATTTTGATGCCAACACATTAACTTGTAACAGAGTACTTCTACATTGCCATATTGATACTTTTACTTAACACTAATAGTGCCTCTTAATCTGAAGGTTGCTTGGTGCCTCGGTGCCACGCCGTTTCCTCCATAGGCCGCCGCTATTATTTTGAAGGGCTGGAAGGGGGTTGTTTTTGTTTTTTTGGATTATCACTTGACGGCAACGATTACGTCATCTAGTCACATGACAGTGTGGGTCCAGAAGGGAAACATGGCTGCGCGCATCCCGTGTCTAGAGTGTGCAGAGTGGAGACCCCTTTTTGTATACAAATGTCTTTTATGAGTTATTGAAGTTTCTTTATGGGCCTCTCAATGGATTTACTATGGAGGAGCTTCACTTCGCGTGAACGCCCGACGTGCGTTGTAAACAAATCGCGGACATTACCGATGCGGGCGGGACCGGAGCGACGTACAGTAAGTAATAATATCTTTACTGTATATACAGTAAGATTGACAGTCCTCACCATCAACGGCGCCATGGTATTAACCCTTTCAATGACGGTGAGCGTCGTCAACAGCAGCAGAACAGTTAAAGGAGGACTTTGCCACTTTTCAACCCATCTTCATATAATAGGTCCTCACTAAAGTTCATAATAAAATAGCAAAAAAAAATCTAGTCGTCCAAGTCTCTTAGGAGAGCTGTGGGAAGTTCAGAAATCCATTGTCTTGTGACATCATCATTTTCCCAAAAAAAAAAATTATCAACATTTTTGAAAATAATATTTAGATTTTTATTATCGCGAGAACAATGGCTTCTACTTTAACATTGCAACTTTTCAGGAATAGAAAGCCTGCAGTTTCTATTAGCTTGGATTCCCAATCGATGATGTCACAAGACGATGGGTTTCTGACCTGCCCACAACCCTCCAATGAGAAAGAAAAGAAAAAGAAAAGGAAAAAAGAAAAAAAGCTATTATTTAGTGAGGACCAATTATATAAAGATAGGTTGAAAAGTGGTGAAGTACACCTTTAAGTAAAACATTTGACATTTGAGTACTTTTTCCACCACTGCACAATACTCAAACGTGCGCACGCACGCACACGCACACACACGCACACGCACGCACGCACGCACACACACACACACACACACACACACACACACACACACACACACACACACACACACACACACACACACACACACACACACACACACACACACACACACACACACACACACGCACGCACACACACAAACACACACACACACACACACACACACACACACACACACACAGTTCTCTCGAACCCCCCGCGGTGACTAAGTGGGTGACCTACACACCATCACAGTGTGAGAGGCAGAGAGAGACAGGGAGATCTGGAGAGCAGGGCAGAACAGACTGAGGGAAAAAAGAAAACGTGTGGACAGCTAACATGACTGCTGAGTCACTGTTTGAAGTGCTACTGAAATCACACTGGAAGACCCGAATTAATTTCTACTGGCCAGAAAATAAAAAATAAAAATCAGATGGTGTTGTAGGAGTCCTAATCACAGGAAAATGTAATGTTAAAACATTAATAATGTTTTTGTAAATATTACAGGCATTTTACTTATGTTTTAGTGAGGAATAGCTTCAGTTAAAAAGTGAGATGTTGTCCGTCCAGACGCTGGAATTTCAACTTCTCTGGGAGGTGTGAATGTCAGTCTCTGTGGGGGGTATTTATATGCAAATATCGTGGCCAATGGTATTGTAATACTAAACAATAGGATTTAATGGTGAAAAAAGAACAGGAAAACTAATTATAAACATTTTTTAAAACATGATTTAAGAAATGTTGCCAAAAAGCAACGCTGGGCCTTGCAGGGTTAACACATGGGAAGCCAAGGTTTCTAACATTTCTAGCTGTTGCTGCTGCCGCCGTTCACTCACGCTTTATTTTGAAGAGCCTCGGAAGCTTCGTGCGTGTGCACGTGTGTGTCCACTGACGATTGAGGAGGATAATCCATTTGTTTACAAACGCTCGTGAAACTAAAGTCCAAACCGGGGCCGACCATCGCGGTAAAGTGTCGCCGTGATCTGCTTCCCTGGCGTTCTTTGCACCTCATTCATAGATAAAGCCCTTTTTATGTTTCAGCCTCGAATGGAAATCAATGCAGCCTAGTCGCGCCATGTTCTCTCTCTGCGAGCCACGGTGAGACGTATGGACCAGGGTCATTCACAGGGCACACAGCATGCGCGCAGCACGCTGTACAGTTAACCCTTTCTCGTTGAGGAACGAGACAACTCCTTTTGGCAGAGCGACCCCTAGTGGCCTTATCTCGTTACTGAACGAGGGGGGGAAAGTGGGACTGAGTTACCAGGGCCCAAAGTGGAGGGGCCTTAATTATTTTATACTTTAGCTCAGGGGTCTTCAACGTTTTCAGGCCAGGGACCCCTTAGTCAAGAGAGAAATGAAGCAGGGACCCCCACAACCTTTTCATAGAAACCTCATGCCGCGCAAGGCGTTGTGAGCTTGTAGATCTGCATTTTTTTGCTACAGTTCTCAGAATATGGACACTAGGGTTCAGGTTCTTAATACAAAAAGGATTGGAAGATTTGGAGGACCCCCTGTAGTAACTCTGAGGACCCCCTAAGGGTCCCGGACCCCTGTTGAAGACAGATCTACGACAGCTCATTCGGTGCTGCGCTGCAAGCAAGTTGTAGATCTGCTATTTTTGAAAAGTTGTGAAAATAATGTGCAAATCTTTGAATATATGTATTTTTTAAGCGAACAAATTTTGCTTCTTAGGGGTCCCTGGAACTAAATATTTTGAGATGTGGGGTCCGTGGCCAAATACATATCATTTTGGGGGTCCTTCACATGAAAAGGTTTGAGAGCCACTGACATAGTAACATAGTTTTTTTTTTTTTTTTTCTTAAACCTTAGAAGGATTTGAAATATTCAAAGACTTTTCAAAAATAGCAGATCTACAAGCTCACAGCGCGGCACTCGGTGCCGCGCTGTGAGCTTGTATATCTGCTATTTTTCAATAGTTAAAGCATAACATAATGCGTAATAATGGGTTCCCATGCAGTCTAAATGGGTTAAACCCCCTCCCCCTATGAAGAACATTCATGGGGGTGCAAATGCAATTGGAAGTGACGGCAGCAGGAAATGAGCGGACAGAATTGGAAATGGAAATATATTGGAAATATAAAAGGGCAGATGATGAATGGCTACTTGATTAGCTGAAATCTGTCAACCCACATATCACTTAAGCCCCTATCAGAGTCGGTATACCACGGTGAAGAGCTATCCACCGCGGTGTAGTCTTTTTGAGTCACAAAACTACAACGTTACGTCATTCCTCGCGGTGAAGAGCTTTCCACCGCAAGTCCCGACACATCTCTCTGTTCTTACTATCAGACAGATAGGCTCTTCACCCCGTTCACTGATTGGTCGATCTAGACCAGTCAGTCACGGTGAATAGGACTCCACCGTGACTGACTATGATGGCCTTCACTTATTTGGGGGTGGACTTGGGTTGGATAGCTTTCCACCTCAAATTTGCGGTGGATAGCTCCTCACCTTGGACTCTGATAGGGGCTTCACCCTACCTTTAAGACAGATATACAGTATAATGTCATTGTCGTCTGGAAACCTTCCTTTTTTGTTATTATTTTAACTCCAAGTTCCAGACTGCCACGTTCTTAAAGGCATACCATGTAACTTTCCCAAGTAGTGGTAGTGGTCACTAGCGGTATTGCAGGTACCGGTATTATACACAGTATGCCAAAAATACAACTTGGATGCATACATTATATGTCAAGGTTTACACATTAGCTCCCCAATAAGCTTTGATAGGAAGACAACCAATAAAGCTAGCATTTGAAAAACAAACAAAGCAAATACAAAAAAGGGAAAATAATTATGGGGGAGGATAAGCCTAGCTGGAGCTAGACTTCATCCCCACACATGTTAAAACCTATGGTTAAAACATGGAGGGGATCTATACGCAGTTACTATTAGCTGCATAGTATATAGGCTGGCCCCAGGCTAACTCAGCGCCGTTACCGAGTTATGTGCCGTTATGGACAGAATAGTAAATATTCGTCCCCCCGACTTTCGGCGGGGGGATAGCTACAAGCTAAGCTACCATTCATAAACATTGAAAGTTTGGGGGAATGGTGCATCGCCGCGGTATTGACTCAGAGAACACAATATGATTGCAAATGTAAGAGTAGCCCAGAGTCAATAACAATGTCTTTAGGAGATTCGGATGTATTCAAATTCAAATACTTGTGAATGAACACACACACAAAGGGCTGCTGAATAAACAGGACGGTCGTCAGAGGGCTACTGCTACAACATCCTTTGACCAGCGTTGCTATCCATCGTATACATTGACTAAATTCTATACCAACGTATGGTATGCACTTGCACTAAAAGTACAACAATGACAAAGAGCAAGTATGTTTATTTTTTACAAACTTACCAGTTCAAATGAAAAAGAGCCGGTTTCCAATCAGTGGGGAAGTTTTTTTCTTTCCTCAACTTTTGCCACCTCTCGTGTATATGAAGAAGATAAATCCGTGATTTCTGCCGTAGCTGGTCATATTCTTTTTGTTTTTGAATATAGTCCTGTGTTTTTTCCTTTTCGTGGGTGGAGGATTAGTTCCAGGGAGCTCAGGTTTTTTCGGCTGTTGCTTCTCCATAGTTCAGCTCTAGAATAACTACAACCAGGCCAGCCTGTGCTAGCGTAATGGCTGATGTTATTTGCAAAGCCTCTAGTTACTTCCGGAGAACACACGCTGTGATTGGCCAGAAGTATGATCCGGGACAAGGCGGATACGGATTCAGATGCAGTTGACGTCATTTTGGCGCGAGATCCGGTCCACGGTAAGGATCGCAGTTTAGAGAAGGCTTTACAGGCTGAAATTCACGGAGCGGATCTTCTAAAACTTTTGTGATTTAATAGTTAGGAGAATTTTAAGATTTGTTTTATAAAAAAAGTTACATAGTACAACTTTAAATTTCTAGTGCACAGATCAATTTTTAATGCACGGATCGTGCACGCCCATGCCTAGATGATGCACCATATGTCTAGTACTTTTTAACAGCTTTCAAACAAAAAAAATCCGCTTGGAAATCCGTTCAGGCATTCATGAGATAGAAGCCTTCAAAGTCAGACATAACAAACATTTTGCCATTTTGAAAGATGTGTTTGTTACGGGGCTAAACATGCAATTTCGCGATTGCGATCATGCCGAATATTTTCTTTTTTTTTCAAAATGGCTGCCAACTCGGGAAACTCGGGCTGTGGCAGCCTGGGACTACTGTAATAACTCGGGAAACTCGGGCCTTGGCAATCAATGAGTTAAAAACGATTTAAAAGTAGTGAAAGAGGCATTGTTGAGCTTGCTAATTGTACCACTTTTGTGGGACACTTTCGTAGGGCTTTAATTTAAGAAAACAATTGAAACTTGGAGATACAAGGTTTCTGCCTGACAAGCGACGATAACTTCATTATGTTCAGAGCCTGGACAAAGCCACATGTAGGAGCTTATACAGTCGCTCCTTGCAGGAGCACCGCTCAACAGTTAAAATAACTCCTGGTGCCAGCCTGGTCGCTCCGGTCCACGGTTTGTGATGCGGAGAGACACAACAAATGGTGGAGCGGAGCGAGCAGGCTGGCAATCAAGCTAGCTGCATGTGACCCAGGAGCGTCAATTGGGTATGGCAGGGGTATGCAGCTGCCATACCCTGGTTCCAGGGGGGGGAAATAAATCCATGAATGTCTCTTTGTCTATCTGTGCTGGTTATTATGTTGTTAAATTACAGTAAAATAACTACGAATGCAAAATGCAACAAAATCATCGCTTCTCCCCATCTTGACAAGATGGTATATTCCCAGGTTCCGCAGGTCAGCGGCACAGGTGCAATGCATTATTGTTAATTGTGGCACGTTTACTAACATGCCAAGTTTAGCTGCACTTGAACAACCGTTCCAGGCTGCCATATCCAGCCCAAGAAACCGTAGAAACCTGTGTAAAAACCGTCAAATATTTTTCAGACATTGTGAAAATAGCCAATCTACATGCTCACAACGCCTCACAGCGTTGAGCATGTAGATCTGCTATTTTCACAATAGAACCGTGTTATACAAAATGTAATAACTCTTTTCCATGAGGACTCCCATCTTTGCCATACCCTAGCTTTTGCTGAACTGACGCCACTGATGTGACCTCCATTCTCCATCCCACAGGGGTGTCGCACCAAAGTCTGGGCCCTGGGTACAAGGATTCACTCACATTCTGTGCTTTAACTATTGAAAAATAGCAGATCTACAAGCTTGAAGATCTGCTATTTTTTCTTTAATCGTGAAAATGTGTGCAAGTCTTTCAAATCCTTCTAAGGTTTTTCGAAAAACCTATGTTTCTATGTCAGTGGTGCTCAAGCTTTTTTTCATGTGAAGGACCCCCAAAATGATGTGTATTTGGCCACGTATCCCCATCTCAAAATATTTAGTTCCAGGGACCACCCAGAAGCAAAATGTGAGTTACAAAATGCAATGTTTGCTTAAAAGATATTCAAAGATTTGCACACATTTTCAAGATTTTTCAAAAATAGCAGATCTACAAGCTCGCAGCGCGGCACTCAGTGCCGCGCTGTGAGCTTGTAGATCTGCTATTTTTCAATAGCTAAAGTATAAAATAATTAAGGCCCCTCCACCTTGGGCCCTGGTAACTCAGTCCCACTTTCCCCCCCACCTTGTGACGCCCCCATTGGCGGCCTTAAAGGTATATTCAGGACTTCGCTTTCATTCAAATAAAAATAAAATGTGTACATTTTCCACTAATGCACCTGACTATAATGTGCGCTGACCATATACGGACTTCCACCCTGTCCCCTGTTACGAGCATAGCTCGCTCGAAATTTTCCCGTTCGCCACAAAGATCTCCACCAATCAGGATAGAGTATGGCCTCAGTGCGCGTTCTAGTCTGTTCCTCTGCGCGTCCACCCTTAGTGAAGCGCGGGTGCACAGTTCCTCCATTCTGTAAACAATGGCACTGGAGCCACTACATTACATTCCGCGGCAGTTTTAACTGCTTTAACTTGCTATTTTTTAATTTACTCTTTCTATTTCAAGTCTCTGCTTGTATGTTTACTTTATTTCGCGTTTGTTTTTTATCGATTAGTGTCTTAGACAGTTTAACTTTTTACAAAGGGAAGAGTTTCAGGAAGCTGAATGTGGACAACAGGCTGAGAGATGCTGAACAAAGAAAGGAGGTAAATAAGAAATATTTTATAATTGTCAGAGTGCAGCAATCTATTTCCTAAGTAAACGTTTGTTAGGTGGGTTTGTCATTGGGATCTTTGAAGGGTTTGGGGCTATATTTCTTGTAAAAAGTTTCGTTTTAAAGTTAGCCACATTGTGGGTGAATCCGCCCTAAAAACAATACATTGATCTAATAAACAGGGGCCATTAAATGAGACATATGTCTTGTCTATAACTTGTAAATGATTTCAATGTCCACACAAAGGACAAATAGACTTTACTTGTAAGTTACTTCAGCCCATAGCTTCAGCCATGAATAAACACAACGTGAGTCACAACATACGGCTGACGTAAAACGCATCTACAGAACTACTTTTAGCATCGTAAGGTACATTCACAACATAGCCCATATTATCAAGTCATCCTATATTTTATACCTCTATGATATCAACGCCGCATTTGTTAGACCCACGCTTGCTATTCCAGAAAGATCTGAACGTTATTGGTGCATAGTGATGTTTGGAGGGGGTCGCTCAACACCTAGCTACTTACAGGAGGTCTATTGATATGCATAGGTACTGTGCAATGCTTGTTTCTTTGTTCAAACATCCCATTGTGATACTAAAGCCTTAGCGAGGTGCGAATTGGGGGGGTTTGCATGTCAATGCATACAAGTCTGTAACTCTGGACCCTGAAGGGTTCATTTGGTTCCATTTGTACACTGTCAGATATAAAGGGAGACCTTGAAATCTGCTTTGAGAAACACTGCACTAGGCCATTAGATCAATGTACTGTACTGTTTTATGACAAATTGTAAAATTTACTTTTGTGTCTATTTTAGTCTCACCAATCTAATCTAAGCATCATCTCCTTTATTTCTATACAGGCTGAAGAATTTGATGTCTGAAGAAGAGCAGCTGTACATCCGATCACACTACAATTATGACACCAATAAACGTTGAACATTTGAAAAATATATATGTATATATAATGAGGCAATCTATACACACAAATAGGGTAGGCTATTCTACAGTCTGGAAGATGCTAGACTCCACTCCACTTCCCATTTTCACCTGCAAACCGTTTCCTAAATAAACAAGTTTTGTCAACCTGAAACTTTTTTTATTTATTACAAATGCCAGAAATGTTATGCAGCTAAACGATATGATATTGCATTTAAATGGGGTTTCATACCAAAATGCTTTAGTGTATGAAACAATACAATATAGCGTTTTCACAATGTTTACAACTTCCCATCATTGTAAGCTTTCAGAGGTCAGAACACATTCAAATAACTTACCACATACAAAAAACATTTACCATTGACTAGATCAAAATGAAATCGAGACATTACAGTTTATGTATATCAAAGCATCATTTTATTAATCATGTTTAGATCATGTCAGTCTTTCATGCAGATCATTAGTGATGGTAACGACTGCTCAGAAAATAAAAGCCTTTTAGTTAGCATTATGTATGCTTTCTTGTTGTGCTCTTCACGAGCGAAGATCAATCCAGATCAACAGTAACAGCGATGATGAAACAAGGTACCTGTATGAAAAAAAGGGTAAAGAATGATTAGATTAGCAGTCATAATAAATGCCTCAGTCTATTGAATACTGCAGTGTTATTCATTTATCGTTAGACCCGCAGCATAGATCATTTAGCAGCTCCAAAATTATTAATCCAGATACAGGGTCGTCGTCATGTTGGCTTGTGTGGACATACTGTGTCAAAATATATATTGTTTTGCCCCAGACATAATTTACCAGACAGTATTATTTACCAGAGAGGCAGAGCGCTAGCCCTGAATGATCAAACAGGTCTGTAAATCAAAAGGACCGTAGTGTTCGGGTTAGTTATGATGGTCCAAATACAAGTTTTGAGTCTGCTAATCATTATGCTGATTGTAAACTACTGAACTAATAAAATGCCAGTGCCTGTATCATACATATTCTAAAGCTGGAGAAGTAGGCCTACCGATACTCAGTAATTGTGTCTTGTGATCAAAATGAGAACATTATAATGGTGTAATAAAAAATATACATTTCCAAAGCTGTAAGGCCAGTAAGAGGACTATAACACGGCCGCATGCCAAGCGATACGGTAGCGTTAGTTAAATGTAATTGTTACATGTCTAAATATGTTTGCATTTGTAAATAAAGATGACTTTTTATTTCACTTACCGATTGGAATGTGTAGAGCTTAATCGATCCATGCTGTATAGAGTAAAGATGTTAGTTTGTTTGTTTCAGTTTGTTTACATCTGGGCGCCATTACAGGAAACTGCTGGGCAAAGCGCGTTCTTGTGATGAGGCAAAAAACTCCTCTCCCGCGCCCTCTGCTGGAGAGGAGCCACATTTTCATTAAACCTGAATATGCCTTTAACTATGTTTCATTGGTTTCAATTGAAACGGGCCTCGGCCGTCAGGGGGGCCTCCGACTGCCCGTCAGTCTAAGTCCAAATGATGGTCAATGCAAATGATCGTCCATCGAAAACCCCCTCTCACATTTGGGCCCCCTTTAACGTGTTATTTCTGCCTATGTCCTGTTGCCAGGGGGGACTCCGACTGCCGGTAAATCTCAGTCCAAATAAATGACGCTCAATGCGAATGACCCTCCATCGGAAGCCCCCCTCAATGGGCCCCCCTCTATCACGCTGTCGCTGTGCCTGTGACGCTGCAGTGCACACCGATCGGCTTGACTTTGTAATACGAGCTAGGCGCGCGGTTTAGTTGTTGGATGGACTATCAAAACAAGTTGTTATTAGTTAGAATACATCACAGAGCCTTTCAAACGAGAGGGCACATGTGAGTAAAGTTGGCAAGATTGTTCAACCACTAATTAACAACAATGCACGCTCATTTTAAGATGGCAACAACAAACATGGACGTAACACTGGTCTGTCTGTCGCATCCTATGGTCGTATCCAGTCAGATGAAACACGGTGTTAATCATGTCATGTGGACAGCTGGACACGTTAAAACGTTACCTTGAATGGAATATATATCTGAGGAGCAATTATGTTGTCAACTTCCCCAAAAGGCTGTCCTGTCCTATTAAACGAGACGCTGGGACAGCATCCACTGCTTGTATCCACAATATAACTTGTGAGTATCCTAATTTATTACTTAACATGTCACGCCAATGCGCAAATGGTAATGTGGGTACAGTAATTAATGTACAGTATTTGTGCAAGTTGGCCCTACAATTGTGGATAGCTCAATCCAAAACATAACGCTTATGGTTGTGTTAGGCTGCTTTTATACAGACCTGGTTGTCATTAATGCATACAGATATCTATGAAAGGTCTTTTTATTAGATGTCTGGTAGATTTTAATCGTGCCATGTCACGCTGACCGGCAGTTTAAAATACTAGTGTGATCTCTGGTAATACAGTATATTTTTAGGGAAAAAAATATATATACTGTGTATAAAAATATACCTCCAAATTAGATCTTGAAACGGGCCTCCCAATTCTTAAGGCCGCCCCTGGACGCCCCTGCCTGTGACCTCCATTCCCCTCCCTGGAGGCTGCAGCTGTAGCCCAGTTCTCACAGCTCTCAGCCAGGACCTCTCTAGGAGGAAGGTTATGAAACAAGACTCTGCTTATGTCAGAGCACTGACAGGAGCACAGAGAGAATCTTACAGACGTGGCAGACACACTCAAGATCTGTAGCTTTAAAGAGGTGGTGCCATAGTTGTGTACTTCTTCTGTGTTTTAAGATGACAGAGTACAGCAACTTGCAATGGGCCTGGTGTACAAGATACAATACCACTAGCTAAAGTGGCGGCTGTGGCTCAGGAAGTAGAGCGGGGTGGCCAATGGTCCGTGGGTCGGCGGTTCACATCCCGGCTACTCCTGTCTACATGTCGAAGTGTCCTTGGGCAAGACACTGAACCCTGCGTTGCCTCCAATGGTGTTAGCTAGTCAGTTGCCACCATTGGTGTGTGAATGTGGGAAGTGAGGACGCTGGCGTTGACTGTTCGCCGCTTCACCTCCCAATGTATGAATGAATGAACCATTCATTCATACATTGAAGCGCTTTGAGTTCGCAACTTGCTTAGAAAAGCGCTATAAAAATGCAATTCATTATTAGATGCCAAAATAAATTACTTGATTCTTAATTACTTGGCGCGAACGCAAACATACTGCGTGATGACATACATATACATAGGCTCTATCCAACATAAATTAATCTTGATTTCCTTCGCTCGCATCACAGCTCCCGTTCCGCCAAACACAGCTGATTTTAATTACAGAGCAACTCCGTTCGGAATCTCATTCAAGAGGACATCCAGACGGTGCAGTACTCATTTTAAACTCAATCAGTGCACTAACATATGTATTTGAAACATTATAGTTTATTAATAATCAACGTATTAACAAACAGGCACGTGCACACATAGAGGGACATCAAAGGGGGCATGGGTCCCTGCCCTTTTATCTGTCTGTAAAAAGTGCCCTCTCCAGACCATGAATGCAGATATGTAAATGCCCTCTTTCCATGCCACACCCGAAGGCAGCATTCAAGAGAATTTCCTTGTCCAAACTCTCCTGAACTTGAATTGCCCTCTCTGTGTAGAAATCCATGCCGTTACGCCACATCTCCAGTATTGAATTGATTATGCTTAGTTCAGTGCGGTATCAAGCACTGACTTCCAAGCTCACAACGCATCGCGACGCGTTGTGAGCTTGGAGGTCTGCTATTTTTTATACTAGTAAGCATACATTTTAGGCCCTACCCAGCCCAAAAACGTCGGGTCGGGTATGGTTGGGTATGGAGCACGAGGCCCTACCCGGCCCGACTAATTAGCATACATTTTGGGCCCTACCCTACCTTAAATGTCGGGTAGGGTTTCGGGCAGAATTTAAGAACTCTAATTTCAGCCCCTGCCTATAAGATTCTCAGCACGTCCCTGTTAACGAACATGCTTCACACTGGCAACGGCATCTCTTCTCTTCTTTTCTTTTGGGCTGTTCCCTTCAGTGCTCTCTACAGCCAATCATGTTCCCTTCAGTGCTCTCCACAGCCAATCATGTTCCCTTCAGTGCTCTCCACAGCCAATCATGTTCCCTTCAGGGGTCGCCATAGCCAATCATCTGCCTCCATCTCACCCCGTCTTCTGCCCAGGGACGTGCTGGCCATTGGGAAAAGCAGGACAACTCCCAAACGGCCGGTTCATTCCCGGCCGGTCCAGGCCGGCCATTAGGAAAAAAAATAAAAATAAAATGTCGGCCTTCGTTCCATGTTGGGGGCTGGGCGGCCAACAAAGTAAATTGTCACTGTCGGGCAGAAACCTTGTATCTCCAAGTTTCAAATTTGTAGATTTTTTTTCGCAAAGCAAAGCCCTGCTTCATCATACCAGGCCGTCGCACAAAAGTAGTGAAAACATCTGATCTACAAGCACACAACGCCTCGCGGTGCGGAGGCGTTGTGTGCTTGTAGATTGTCTGTTTTCACTAGTTTGAATCATTTTTAAAATGATGAATACAAAACAAACGGTTTTGGACATACAAGGTTTCCACCCGACAACGACAATATAACTCATGTAATTGGCCCACTGGCTTGTCACTTGTCATGATCTGAAATGGCAAATCTTTGAGTAGCAGCGCTATAGAGAGAGATCTCTCTCTATAGCGCGCAATGAGGGCCTCTCCAACTCTTTTTCCCGGGCTGAATCAGGGGCCCAGCACGTCCCTGCATGTTCCCTTCAGTGCTCTCCACAGCCAATCATGTTCCCTTCAGTGCTCTCCACAGCCAATCATGTTCCCTTCAGTGGTGGCCATAGCCAATCATCTGCCTCCATCTCACCCTGTTCTCTGCCTCCTCTTCTCTCACACCCACTAACTTCATGTTCTCTTTCACAACATCAACATCTTCCTCTAGTCCAGGGGTCTTCAACAGGGGGTCCTCCAAATCTTCCAATCCTTTTTAACACTTTGTAAGCCACGGGGAGCCCCTTAACTCATTCTGTGCCAATGACGTCTCTTGACGTTTTTTTTCCAAAAGCGTTCTGTGCCAATGACGTCTTTGACGTCTTTTGTGTTTTTTGTATAGATTTCTTTTTTTTTTTTTTTTTTTTATTATTATTTTTTTTTTAAAGATGTCAAAATGACCTGAGATCAGAGAGATGGTTTTCTCTGTTTGTGTGTTGGCTCCCTCGTTTAGCTGCTTGAGAAAATGTGTGTCCATTCTAGTGGATGGACACTTTTTTTCATTCAAACAGCTCTATCTCTGGAACCATTTGTCTGATTGACAAAATTATTTTTGCCACTGAATCACAACAACTGTGTCTGTTTCTGTGGGGAATAAAAATTATAAAAAAAAAACGTTTTTTTTCATTGCAGAGCAAAGAAAAACATACAAAATCAGGGCACAGCTACCTTGGAGCCATTTGGGCATTTGGCCAAAAAACCTTTTTTATAGACTAGGTAGGATTTCAGAAAAGTGCTTATTTAAAGGACCAGGTCACCTCTGGGACAACCAGATCTTAATTTATTGTTGTGTGGGACACGATCAACACAATCCTGAATTATTTTTTGTGTTCAATCTGTGTTTTTAGATATGTTAGCATTTCAGCATGCTAAAACTGGTCATATGATGCATTTGCATCATATGACCAGTTGTAGCATGCTGAAATCGGCTGAAATACTAAAATATCTAAAAACACAGATTGAACACAAAAAATAACTCAGGATTGTGTAGATCGTGTCCCACACAACAATAAAATAAGATCTGGTTGTCCCAGAGGTGACCTGGTCCTTTAAAGTCCTGAAGGCAAATGTGTGCGTGTGCGTGGGTGTAATCATGTCAGTCTAGCCACTTAAACCCTCTTCCTTAGTTGCCTGGGATCCACCAGGGCTCTGTACTAGTATGGATGAATCTAAATGTCATCATGCAATGACATCACAACATTGTCATCACAACCAATGTACTTGTCTTAAAAGCAAACGTCCAATAAACCAAATGTCATTCAACAACTATTCCAACTGAGTAAACCTTCCTTTAACAACTTAGTTATTATTTGGGTTTATTCACGGTGCTGCTGGTTTGTGAAATGTTTCACTGGACATTAGCTCTGAAAGGAGGACCTAAAGATTCCCACCTTGCTGCTGTGGTGGTCAGACACAAACTGTACTCATTTGGAGGATACTACAACTATCGGAAAAACAGGTATCAGATTAAAGTCCACATCTTCAACACAGTGTCTTTGCGTTGGAGGAAGTTGCCCCCAGTGACAAATGGAAGAGGACAAAGTCCCATTGAGGTTCCCTCCGGGCGCGATGGCCACACAGCTGTGCTGGTAGAAGAGATTGCCTACATCTGGGGAGGAGGGAATCCTTACTGCAATGTGCTTTATGCCTTTGATGTCAACACCCACAGCTGGTTCAAACCCAATGTCTCTGGTTCTATTCCAGAAGCCCGGTCTTACCACTCGGCCTGTGTCCTGGAGAAGGCCATTTATGTGTATGGAGGAGACACCGAGCTGACTAGAAGGACTAATGACATGTACAAGTTGGACACCACCATTATGGCCTGGACTTTAATTAACACCAGGGGAACTCCTCCACCTCCTTCAGTATGTCACTCTGTCACCATCATTGGAACAAAGCTGTTTGTATTTGGGGGCTGGGGGAGCCAGGGGAACTTAAACAACAATACTGTGTTTGACACAGAGACCAACTGCTGGCTGAAGACACCTTCTGCACAGCTTCTACCAGAAGAACGTTACAGTCATTCAGCCTTTGCCTACAATGGAGAGCTGTACATATTTGGTGGCTACAGGAGGAACCAGTACCTCAATGATCTGTGGAAATTCAGTCCAGAGACCTTTTCTTGGAAGCAGGTTGAGCCCAAGGGGAAATACCCCTGTAGGATGTATGGGATATGCTGTTGCATGGTGGGAGATCATATCATCATCTATGGAGGTTACAAAGCTGTGTGCTTTGTAACCATCTTAGATTTAAGTCCTAGCCTGAAGACGTTATGCAAGCTAGCAGTCACTCAGCATGGTCTGGATGAGTCTGAACTCCCAAATGACATCAGGTGGGAACTGGCAACCATGACTACCAACAGCAACACAACACAATGACAGCCCCACACCACACACATACAGACTTGGAAGCCGATATATTGGCACTTTTTTGTTTAAGCATAATGGAGGCCGCCATCATTAAATAGTCCATTTTGAGGGCTTCTAGCTTGCCTGGTTCCAGCCAATAGACCCGCCCATTCTCTGAGTGGACTGTTTCTCTTGGTCTGGAATTGGCATATGTCGCGCTTCTTTCTATGGTATCTTGGCAAACCAACCAATGAAATCAATGCAAGACGGAGGAGGGATGGGTCTAACTTTTGAAAATCAACAGAAACAGTGGAGGGAGGGGTGGCTCACCAGAGCTCTTAATTACTCCCTTTGAACTTCAAATGGGTTCTGAACTAGATTAATTGATTGAGCCATACAAGTGTCAATAGCTCGTTAGTGCTTCTCTCTAATCAATGAAACATCAAATTTTAAATCCCCTCCCCTTTGAAATCTCTTGTCAATGGGACAATGTCAGGCTCAAGCTCCAGCGCAGAGTCTGAAACCAGGCGAGCTTCTAGCGGCCATTTTTGAGCTGGTCATAGGCTACAGTAGATTTGGACTTAATACGCCTAGGAATCACAATTTGCCTTTGGGTTTAAGATTTTTGGAAAACTGACCTAGACTATTAGTAAACAGAAAATATGTTTTAAGCTCAGGATACCAACTGTATCCAATCAGGAGATGGGACGTGCACCACAGTGCACACAATACAAACAAGTGAAACTGGAAGTGATGAAAGAAATGAGCAGATTAAAACTGGAACGCTTGAAGCTGATAAATTGCTACTCTCTCCAGAAACTGGCAACCCACCTGAAAATGTACAGTATTTTCTAATGCTTATGGCTGCATGGAGAGACAGGGAGACTCCTTTTACTGAGAAAACACTCAATAACAGCAACACAGTGCTTTAACCTTTTAACCCAACATAAATACATCAGTTACCCAACTTTAAGTGCTTACAATATGGCTTGCCAATAGGCCTATAATTTATGGCTTTCAAACATTATCACTTTGTAAGACGTTTCTTCCTTGTGAGTTCTCCTGCTGTCTGAACTGCTAGCACTGTGGTCTGTTCAATTGTATTGTTTTTTTTAATCTGAAACATGAATTTGACTTCTATAACACAGCTAATATTGAGCATGTGGATGTATGTTATCCTCATGTGTACCATATGGGTTCCTGTGCTTGTTCCCAGCCTCCTCCACTAAAACTCCAGCTAAGTTTAACCGAGCAGAAAACACAATCTATTCTTTTTTTGGATCTGCCTCCTCCCAGCCTGTCCCACTCAGAAACACAGTTTACATTTTGCTTTATCTGGACTTTATCATACTTTTGTTGGGCCTGACGTTGGTGTAGTGGTTGGTGCACATGCCCTTGGTGTGGAAGGTCACATGACACTTTGACCAGACCATAAGTGGGCCAATTTCCATGATTGGTCAGGTTTCACTTCACTATGAAACAGGCAAACCGGGCGCAAACCTCCAGCAACTAGAAAGATGCAACTGGAAATTGCAAGTGTGGTTGCCGACGTGACTATATTCTGCAGCAAGCTAACTGTCATGTGAAGCTCCACCAATACTCCAGCTAGCACCACTCCCAAATGTTTTCCCCCAATTTCCAATTGCATCTGATTCAAGGTAAAAACCTGTTCACAAATAAAGTTTATCTAGAATAAAAGTTTATATCTAGAATAAATAAAGTTTCCCCAGGACTACAGTGTGTTGCCATGTTGGGCAACCACCACACCAGAGCATGTGAGCGGAGCAGAACGCGAGTGGAGCGGGCCGTTTTTGACTTTTTAAATGGGTCTGAGCGGCTTTGGAGCGAGGATTTTCCTCCGCTCCGTGGAGCGCCGACCTAATCCGCTCCAAGCCGACCCTGCTGGGGCCGCGCACCGCATGTTTCCAACAAAACAGAGCCGTGCAGTACTAGTGGCAGTGAAGCCATGTCGGCACCGCGGAGAGGAGAACAGAAAGAGAATTCCCTTTATCACGATTTCACTCAAGTCAAATGTATTTATATCATCCACACACGTAGGCTATGTTTATAATAAATAGCCTACCTTTTGTCAGTTAAGTTATATAACACCAGCCAGTCAACAGATAAGATTTGAAAATCAAGTGAGACTGATTTGGCTGAATGAAAAACACACGCCACGAGTCGCCTCCCTTTCTCGGTTGTGGTGATTAATCAATAACCAACTGGATAATATTGCCCGTCTTATTAAAAAATAGAATGCCTTAGATTAGATGGCGTCTTTTGTAACAGTGAAGGCAGGTCTCCATCAATTGGGGCGGCTGTAGCTCAGGAGGTAGAGTGGGTTGGCCAATGATCCATGGGTCGGCGGTTCAAATCCCAGCTTCTCCTGTCTACATGTCGAAGTATCCTTGGGCAAGACACTGAACCCCAAATTGCTCCCGGTGAGCTGGTTGGTGCCTTGCATGGTTTCCACCGCCACCGGTGTATGAATGTGTGTGTGAATGGGTGAATGTAATGCACATTGTAAAGCGCTTTGGATAAAAGCGCTATATAAAAAATGCACCATTTACCATCAAGCCGAGGCTCACGTTACCGGAGGCATTTGTGTTGGGAACACTTGTTGTGGCAAAGCGAAGGAGAAAGTGTTTCGCATAATTATGGTAGCAAAATACTTTTTTTTATTTTGGCTACTGACTCTGATTGACGACCCTGAGCGGAGCGTGGAGCGAGCACGGAGCGAGAAATGCGAAAATGAAGGTGAGCGACGGAGCGGTGGGGAGCGGAGCGGCCCGGTGGCCGACCAGAGCGACGAGCGAGCGGGACCAGAGCCCTCTGGAACGCGGAGCGGCTTTCGTTCCCGCTCCGCTCCGCTCACATGCTCTGAACCACACTAATAATAATGTTGGTTTGAGCACCACACATATTGCAACATTTTTCAGGAAACTGATAGGATTTAGAAGACCTAATCTGCCTCAGGTGTTAAGTCACTTCAACGCTGCATAATATTCACACAGTGTGTGGGTGTAATCATGTCAGTCTAGCCGCTTAAACCCTCTTCCTTAGTTGACTGGGATCCACCAGGGCTCTGTACTAGTATGGATGAATCTAAATGTCATCATGCAATGACATCAAAACATTGTCATCACAACCAATGTACTTGTCTTAAAAGCAAACGTCCAAAAAACCAAATGTCATTCAACAACTATTCCAGCAGCGTAAACTGTCCTTTAACAAATGTAAGCTATTAGTTGAACTGATTAATTGTGGTGATGGTTTGTGAAATGTTTCACTGGACAATAGCTCTGAAAGGAGGACCTAAGACTTCCCGCCATGCTGCTGTGGTGGTCAGACACAAGCTGTACTCATTTGGAGGATACAACAACTACCTGAACAACAGAGATCAGATTGAAGTCCACATCTTCAACACAGTGTCTTTGCGTTGGAGGAAGTTGCCCCCAGTGACAAATGGAGGAGGACAAAGTCCCATTGAGGTTCCCTCCGGGCGATATGGACACACAGCTGTGCTGGTAGAAGAGATTGCCTACATCTGGGGAGGGTTTCCTTACTGCAATGTGCTTTATGTCTTTGATGTCGACACCCACAGCTGGTTCAAACCCAATACTTCTGGGTCTATTCCAGAAGCAAGGTGGCTCCACTCAGCCTGTGTCCTGGAGACGGTCATGTATGTGTATGGAGGATACACCCAGCTGACTAAATGGACTAATGACATCTACAAGTTGGACACCAGCACAATGGTCTGGTCTTTAATTAACACCAGAGGAACTCCACCGCCTGCTTCAGCAGGTCACTCTGCCACCATCATTGGAACAAAGTGGTTTGTATTTGGGGGCTTGGGGAGCCAGGGGAACTTAAACAACAATACTGTGTTTGACACAGAGACCAACTGTTGGCTGAAGACACCTTCTGCACAGCTTCTACCAGAAGAACGTCGGTGTCATTCAGCCTTTGCCTACAATGGAGAGCTGTACGTATTTGGTGGCTGGAATTTGAAACAGTGGTTCAATGATCTGTGGAAATTCAGTCCAGAGACCTTTTCTTGGAAACAGGTTGAGCCCAAGGGGAAAAACCCCTGTAGGATATGTGGGATGTGCTGTTGCATGGTTGGAGATCGTATTATCATCAATGGAGGACACACATCACACGATACAATGTCTGATGACCTGTACATCTTAGACTTAAATCCCAGCCTGAAGACGTTATGCAAGCTAGCAGTCACTCAGCATGGTCTGGATGAGTCTGAACTCCCACATGACATCAGGTGGGAAATGGCAACCATGACTACCAACAGCAACACAACAAAATGACAGCCCACACCACTCACACAGACTTGGAAGCCGACATATTGGCACTTTTTCTTTTCAGCATAATGGAGGCCGCCATCATTAAATAGTCCATTTTGAGGGTTTCTAGCTTGCCTGGCTCCAGCCAATAGACCCGCCCACTCTCTGAGTGGACTGCTTCTCTTGGTCTGGAATTGGCATATGATGCGCCTCTTTCTATGGTATCTTGGCAAACCAACCCATGAAATCAATGCAAGACGGAGGAGGGGTGGGTCTAACTTTTGAAAATCAACAGAAACAGTGGAGGGAGGGGTGGCTCACCAGAGCTCTTAATTGCTCCCTTTGAACTTCAAAGGGGTTCTGAACTGCATTAATTGATTGAGCCATACAAGTGTCAATAGCTCGTTAGTGCTTCTCTCTAATCAATGAAACATCAAAGACAACGGCCTGTTTGATGCCTGTCATAGAGGGGAGGGGGGAATGAAGTCAAACACAACCCCTCCCACCAGATCTCTTGTGATTGGGAATTTTACATTTTAAATCCCCTCCCCTTTGAAATCTCTTGTCAATGGGACAATGTCAGACTCCAGGCTAGCTTCTAGCGGCCATTTTTGAGCTGGTCATAGGCTACGGTAGATTTGAACTTAATACCCCTAGGAAACATGTATGCCATAAATTAACACGATTTGCTTTCGGGTTAAAGATCTTTGGAAGATTGATCTAAACTATTAGTAAACTGAACATATGTTTTAAGCTCAGGATACCAACTGTATCCAATCAGGAGATGGGACGTGCACCACAGTGCACACAATACAAACAAGTGAAACTGGAAGTGATGAAAGAAATGAGCAGATTAAAACTGGAACGCTTGAAGCTGATAAATTGCTACTCTCTCCAGAAATTGGCAACCCACCTGAAAATGTACAGTATTTTCTAATGCTTATGGCTGCATGGAGAGACAGGGAGACTCCTGTTACTGAGCAGTGCTTTAACCTTTTAACCCAACATAAATACATCAGTTACCCAACTTTAAGTGCTCACAATATGGTTTGCCAATAGGCAAATGTATGGCTTTCAAACGTTATCACTTTGTAAAATATTTCTTCCTTGTGAGTTCTCCTGCTGTCTGAACTGCTAGCACTGCATGGTCTGTTCAGTTGTATTGTTTTTTTTTTAATATGAAACATGAATTTGACTTCTATAGCACAGCTAATATTGATCATGTGGATGTATGTTATCCTCATGTGTACCATATGGGTTCCTGTGCTTGTTCCCAGCCTCCTCCACTAAAACTCCAGCTAAGTTTAACCGAGTAGAAAACACAATCTATTATTTTTTTAGTCCGCCTCCTCCCAGCCTGTCCCACTCAGAAACACAGTTTACATTTTGCTTTATCTGGACTTTATCAAACTTTTGTTGGGCCGTGACGTTGGTGTAGTGGTTGGTGCACATGCCCTTGGTGCGGAAGGTCACATGACACTTTGACCAGACCATAAGTGGGCCAATTTCCATGATTGGTCAGGTTTCACTTCACTATGAAACAGGCAAACCGGGCGCAAACCTCCAGCAACTAGAAAGATGCAACTGGAAATTGCAAGTGTGGTTGCCGACGTGACTATATTCTGCAGCAAGCTAACTGTCATGTGAAGCTCCACCAATACTCCAGCTAGCACCACTCTCCCAAATGTTTTCCCCCAATTTCCAATTGCATCTGATTCAAGGTAAAAACCTGTTCACAAATAAAGTTTATCTAGAATAAATAAAGTCTCCCCAGGACTACAGTGTGTTGCCATGTTGGGCAACTACACTAATAATAATGTTGGTTTGAGCACCACTCATATAGCAACATTTTTCAGGAAACTGACATCACAATATTGTCATCACAAGCAATATACTTGTCTTAAAAGTAAACGTCTAAAAAAACAAATGTCATTCAACAACTATTCCAACTGAGTAAACTGTCCTTTAACAACCTGGAAACTATTAGTTGGGCTGATTCACGGTGCTGCTGGTTTGTCAAATGTTTCACTGGACAATAGCTCTGAAAGGAGGACCTAAGGATTTCTACCATGCTGCTGTGGTAGTCGGACACAAACTGTACTCATTTGGAGGATACTACAACTACCAGAACAACAGGGATCAGATTGAAGTCCACATCTTCAACACAGTGTCTTTGCGTTGGAGGAAATTGCCGCCAGTTACAAATGGAGGAGGACAAAGTCCCATTGAGGTTACCTCCGGGCGATATGGACACACAGCTGTGCTGGAGAAGAGATTGCCTACATCTGGGGAGGACGGTATCCTTGCTGCAATGTGCTTTGTGCCTTTGATGTCGACACCCACAGCTGGTTCAAACTCAATGTCTCTGGGTCTATTCCAGAAGCAAGGTATCACCACTCAGTCTGTGTCCTGGAGAAGGTCATGTATGTGTATGGAGGAGACACCCAGCTGACCAACTGAGCTCTTGTTGTTGTCTTGTTGTTGTGGGTTGATGTTTTTGTGTGTAATAAGGCTGTGAGTGCTCCTGGCACAAGCATTTCATTGTATGTCTGTACCTGTATGGATATGTATGTCTGTACCTGTATGGATATGTCTGTTGTATGTCTTGTATGTATGTATGTATGTATGTATGTATGTATGTATGTATGTATGTATGTATGTATTGTATGTATTGTATGTCTGTACCTGTATGGATATGTCTGTTGTATGTCTTGTATGTATGTATGTATGTATGTATGTATGTATGTATGTATGTATGTATTGTATGTATTGTATGTCTGTACCTGTATGGATATGCATGTGACTAATAAACCTGTACCTGTATGGATATGTACCTGTATGGATATGTACCTGTATGGATATGCATGTTGTATGTCTTGTATGTATGTATTGTATGTCTGTACCTGTATGGACATGCATGTGACTAATAAACCTGAACCTGTACCTGTATGGATATGCATGTGACTAATAAACCTGAACCTGAACCTGTACCTGTATGGATATGCATGTGACTAATAAACCTGAACCTGAACCTGACTAGAAGGACTAATGACATGTACAAGTTGGACACCAGCACAATGATCTGGATTTTAATTAACACCAGAGGAACTCCACCACCTGCTTCATCACTTCACTCTGCCACCATCATTGGAACAAAGATGTTTGTATTTGGGGGCTTGGGGAGCCAGGGGAACTTAAACAACAACAACACTGTGTTTGACACAGAGACCAACTGCTGGCTGAAGACACCTTCTGCACAGCTTCTACCAGAAGAACGTCAATGTCATTCAGCCTTTGCCTACAATGGAGAGCTGTATGTATTTGGTGGCTGGAATGGGAATCAGTGGTTCAATAATCTGTGGAAATTCAGTCCAGAGACCTTTTCCTGGAAGCAGGTTGAGCCCAAGGGGAAAGGTCCCTGTAAGATGTGTGGGATGGGCTGTTGCGTGGTGGGAGATCGTATCATCATCCATGGAGGAAACAAAGCACACAATACAATGTCTGATGACCTGTACATCCTCGACTTAAATCCCAGCCTGAAGACGTTATGCAAGCTAGCAGTCACTCAGCATGGTCTGGATGAGTCTGAACTCCCACATGACATCAGGTGGGAACTGGCAACCATGACTACCAACAGCAACACAACAAAATGACAGCCCACACCACACACAGCACTTTAACCTTTTACTCCAACATAAATACATCAGTTACCCAACTTTAAGTGCTTACAATATGGTTTGCCAATAGGCCTATAATTTACGGCTTTCAAACGTTATCACTTTGTAAGATGTTTCTTCCTTGTGAGTTCTCCTGCTGTCTGAACTGCTAGCTCTGCATGGTCTGTTCAATTGTATTGTTTTTCTTTCTTTTTTTCTTTTTTTTTAAAATCTGAAACATGAACTGACTATCGTCACAAGTACCCAAACTCATTTTGCATTGATTGTAATAACTATTTAATTAAAACAATATTAAAAAGTATATTTTGAAATACATTCATTGAAGCCTAATCTGTATTGAAGTATAGACTGACATATTGATTTAAATTAAATAATTGTGACTGAGCGAGACCAAGGGGCAGTCATCTCACATGCCTGAGCTTTTCACCAGAGCTGAAATGAAGTTTGTATTTATTTATTTTTTTCTAAAATGTGATAAAGCCACAGCAGCATCTATCAGGCTACATTTCACTTAAACGCCAGAGCTTAACTCTGCATGTAAATATGACAACTAGTAAGGGGATTTTATAAGCTATTTGACCAATCTGCGAAGTAAATCGTTTCTTCACCAATGTGTTTCTAAAGGTGTGTAATAATATGTACTAAAAGGTTGAAATTCAACTCCCGGGGGAAACCTCATAAAAAACGTATTTGTGTTTGTGCCTCATTAACTTTAATATACAGGAAAAGAATACAAAAGATAAATCTGTTTTAAGTAGCATGTGAGGGGTCAAACTAGGGGTTTTTCATGATGCTGAATCCATTGCAAGCATTTGTTTTGTATGAAAAACATTCCTTGGGCTAAAAACGGACCCACAAAACGATGGTTTAGTGATGAATCATCACTTTTCACCGTTTTGTAGGGGCCATTTGTAGCCCACAGGATGTTTTTTGTGTAAAACAAATGCTTGCAATGGATTCAGCATCATGAAAAACCCCTAGTTTGTCCCCTCACATGTTACTTAAAGCATATTTATTTTTTGTGTTTTTTTTTTCCTGTATAGTAAAGTTAATGGGACACAAACATGAATCATTTTTTTATGAGGTTTCCCCCAGGAGTTGAATTTCAACCTTTTAGTACATATTATTACACACCTTTAGAAACACATTGGTGAAGAAAATTCTTGGTAACGATTTACTTCACAGATTTTCTTATGTTCCCCTTACTAAATATTTAATTAATGTGAAGAGAAACTGTTGAGTTGGTTCTCCCGGAATTAGCCTAAAATGGCTAAATAATTTAGCCAATGTGCAACTTACCCACTCTTTGTAGCCAAAATACGGACATATCAGGGCTCCATTACTTTAGCGATGCAAATCACATTATTTATCCCGTTCACAATCAATAGAAAGCTGTCCTGTGAACAAATGTAAAATGTCACTTACGCCCTTTTTGCTCCAAGCCCCTCGATATGAGGTCCGAATATAATCTCTAGTTTACAAAAGAATATGTGGAGATACAAGGTTTTTTAGGGTTCGCTAATTATTTGTCCTCTCCACACACAACGGTTGTGAAGGGCTGTCCTGTAATGACAGCGCGGTGGTTGCGCTCTGCAGTCTGACACGGCTGAGCGGTGTGAGCCTCCGCTGAGTGAGCAGCTGTGAGCAGATCAAACAGTGATTGATATAATCAGCAGGTCTGACTGCTCCGGCTGCGTGCGTTCAAACGATGGATGATATTAGCCCCGGGCTGGTTCAATACCTAATTTAGCCTCAGACGCTGGCTGGCTGTCTCATATGATTTATCAATCAAAATTCCAATTCACTTGATTTACATCTCAGGAGGAAAACACCACAGAGACGCACGCACACACAGTGCACACACGCACAGTGCACACACACATGCACACACAAGGAGTGAGTAAAGTGAGAAATACTTTAGTTCAGTAAGATCTTACAAAAGAAAACGTACAAATATTTCAACATTTGTCACCTACTATCACAGGCATGCAGAATGTTAAAGAGGCAGGGGCTGAAATTGGAGGTCGGCAATTATTGTGTGTGGATACCACACTGAACTAATCAAGTGAATACTGGAGATGTGGCGTAACGGCATGGATTTCTACACAGAGAGGGCAGCATAAGATGCTGCATTCAAGTTCAGGAGAGTTTGGACAAGGCAATTCTCTTCAATGCTGCCTTCAATGTATGGATGACATTTCGGACGTATGGGCAGTCCCCAGGGATATGAGTCTGTGGTTCTAAGTGCAACAGGAAGTTTATTCCACAGTTTGAGGGCCAGTAAAAACTGCATTCAAGAATACAAGAGCAGTGGCTCAAGCCCCCTTTGATGTCTAAGTGTTCACTTGCCTGATCACTGGCTTCATCAACGTAACATGGGACCACAGCGTTGCCATCAGAACAGCCTGGATCCCAGGGGACCCCTTAGGGAGGGAGTCTTCCCATTAGGGGGTCCTCACACTCACACACACACACACACACACACACACACACACACACACACACACACACACACACACACACACACACACACACACACACACACACACACACACACACACACACACACACACACACTACAGCAGTGTTCAACACTTCAAATGGCCATCAGTGCAGTGGTGGGGAAAGTATTTCATACTTAAAGGGGAAGACCACCCATTTTCAATATTGCATTTTGGGGGTTTGTATTGTAAAGTACAATGTGTGATGTCATCAAGTTGTACTTTACAATACAAACCCCAAAATCAATCCTCCAGTTCTAGGCAACACAGAAGGGGGGGAACTTTTATTTTATTTCCACACAACTCCTCTAAGGTATATTAATGACATAGTTCAATATTGAAAATGGGTGGTCTTCCCCTTTAAGTATGAGTATCAATGCTGCAATGTAGAAATACTCTGTTACAGGTAAATGTCTGGTTTTAAAAATGTACTTGAGTACAAAGTACAAAGGTATTAGTATCAAAATGTACCAAAGGTAGAGAGACTCGTTATGCAGAACGTCTCATTTCACAAGTTTTCAAATGTATATATATAAATAAATATATACAGGTATATATATATATACATACAGGTATATATATATATATATATATATATATATTATATATATATATATATATATACATACTTTTTCTTTTTTTAATAGCAGATCTACACGCTCACAATGCGTCGCATCGTGACACATCGTTGAGCTTGTAGATCGTCTACTTTCAAATGGCCGAAATGTGTATCAGGGTGAATTTGGTCATTTCACCCCAATAATAAAAATAAAAAAAAGTAACTGAATGAGTAAAGTAAAGTAAAAGAGCTGAACATTTGACATGCTCAAGTAAAGTAGGCCTAAACAAAAAAGAAAAAAAAAAAACATGTACTTGGACAGCTGATCTATACAAGCAGCCAATACATTGCTGGTTAATGTGCTTTGTAATAATAATATTCTAAATCTTCAAAGTAACTAAAGTGAAGAAAGCTGTCAAATTGTTGCAGTGGAGTAAAAAGGATATGATTTATTGGAGTATAACTTTAAAGAAAAGGAAATAAGTAGTTGTAGTAGTAGTGAATACTGAATAAATGTAGTTTTTTCTTTCCACCAGTGCACGCACGCACGCACGCACGCACGCACGCACGCACGCACATCACATGCACCCTCAGACATCTACATTGCACAACAGACCTTGACAGTGAGACTGCGTTGCTAGGCAACAGCTGGCGTCCAGCTTCTCTCCATTATTCACAAACAACGGTGAAACGGGAGAGACGCCGACTCTGAGCCGTTTACGATGTTTATGAGGAGTTTAAAGTGTGGGGGGAAAAACAGATCTGTATCACCACGGAGGCAGAAACTCCATGAATTGAAGGGTTTTCATATTGTTAGAGTGGAATAAAACCTCTTCAACTGCCCAGCGATCATATTTCTGTGGTCGAGGAGGGGGCGAGACGGGTGTTAGCCGAAAATAGACGACTGTGACGCGTTGTAGATCTGCTATTTCTGTGTAGCAGGGACCCCCTGTACTACACAGCATTAGGGACCCCCCCCCCCCCCCCCTACTACAGACACTCGTTTACAGCACTTTTCCACACAGCCTCCATTCATTGGGCCGGCATAGCTCAGGGGTAGAGAAACCGTTATTAGAGCACGAAGGGTTCCCAAAGGGTTCCCAGTTCGAATCCGGGCTCCCCCTGAGTTAATGTCGAAGGGTCCTTGGGCAAGACTCTGAACCCCTAATTGCTCCCGGTGAGCAGGTTGGTGCCTTGCATGGTTTCCACCGCCACCGGTGTATGAATGTGTCCGTGAATGGGTGAATGTAATGCACAATCTATGTAAAGCGCTTTGGATAAAAGCGCTATATAAATGCACCATTAGCAGATTTACCATTAACTGACGTTTACCATTAACTGACGTCGGATAACTGTCTGTCTGTCTGTCTGTCTGTCTGTCTGTCTGTCTGTCTGTCTGTCTGTCTGTCTGTCTGCCTGCCTGCCTGCCTGCCTGTCTCGCCTCAATTTGCCTTCCTGTTCTGAGAGAGAGAAAATAAATCACAGTTATTTTCATGTTTGCTGCTTGTTCTTTTCTTTTGCTTCAGGACACATCATTTGGAGCATGGAGATGTAAGACCGGGGAAAAAACTAAAAAACAAAAAACAAAGAGGAAAAAAAGGTTTTAGATGTCGAACATTTCCTTTCGGAACAGCGGTCCTTTTGGAGCAGCGGCGGTCCGAATAGATTTTCTTCACATAAAAGCATTTTGTTGGTGTGTTTCATGGAAGCCCTGCATGTAGAAGATATTCACTTGCTTTTAAACTTCAATGGCAGCTACTTTCCGTTACATGTTTGTAAAATGTTTACCAGCTATTTCCTCATTGTTTCTAAAAACATTTCACTGTTCATGCTTGATGATCTGGTGACTGAAATGGAAATATATTGGCACCGGCAAAGTCGAAGTTAAAAAAAGAAAAAGAAAAAAACGTTCTATTGTGAAAATAGCCGATCTACATGCTCACTGTGAGCATGTAGATCGGCTATTTTCACAATTTCTGCCTCAATATATTTGACAATTTGGACAATGTTTAATTTGTCATTTTAGAGGTATTAAAAAGTGCTTAAATTGTCACTTTAGAAATGTGCAGATACCCTCTATACACTTAAACGTTATGTTGGTTTGTTTACTGTTGAGAGAGAAAACAATGTTTCACATTAAGTTAATCATCTGGGGACCCCCCCAAAATAATTGGGGGGTCGTGTGTGATGACGTAATCAAACTATAAAGTCGACTTCAACTCAACTTTTTACTGAATCGAGTCGACTTGCAAAAAATCACAAGTCATTAATGCCCTAGTGCGCGTGCATGTGAGCGCATGCGGGCGCATGCGTGTGTGTGATTGCACGCGTGCGTGCGTGCTCGTGCGCGTGTGTGCGTGCATGCGTGTGTGTGTGTGTGTGCATGGCATTCTGTGTCCAGCTAGCTTATCAAAGTTTGTCCAAACGGACAGCCCAGCGGGTGGGGTCTGCAGCCATAATGGACAGAGTATAGGGTGGGTGGGGTCTGCAGCCATAATGGACAGAGTATAGGGTGGGTGGGTGGGGTCTGCAGCCATAATGGACAGAGTATAGGGTGGGTGGGGTCTGCAGCCATAATGGACAGAGTATAGGGTGGGTGGGGTCTGCAGCCATAATGGACAGAGTATAGGGTGGGTGGGTGGGGTCTGCAGCCATAATGGACAGAGTATAGGGTGTGTGGGTGGGGTCTGCAGCCATAATGGACAGAGTATAGGGTGGGAGGGGTCTGCAGCCATAATGGACAGAGTATAGGGTGGGAGGGGTCTGCAGCCATAATGGACAGAGTATAGGGTGGGAGGGGTCTGCAGCCATAATGGACAGAGTATAGGGTGGGGGGGGTCTGCAGCCATAATGGACAGAGTATAGGGTGGGTGGGGTCTGCAGCCATAATGGACAGAGTATAGGGTGGGAGGGGTCTGCAGCCATAATGGACAGAGTATAGGGTGGGTGGGGTCTGCACTGCAGCCATAATGGACAGAGTATAGGGTGGATGGGGTCTGCAGCCATAATGGACAGAGTATAGGGTGGGTGGATGGGGTCTGCAGCCATAATGGACAGAGTATAGCAGTGGGTGGGGTCTGCAGCCATAATGGACAGAGTATAGGGTGGGTGGGTGGGGTCTGCAGCCATAATGGACAGAGTATAGGGTGGGTGGATGGGGTCTGCAGCCATAATGGACAGAGTATAGGGTGGGTGGGGTCTGCAGCCATAATGGACAGAGTATAGGGTGGGTGGGGTCTGCAGTCATAATGGACAGAGTATAGGGTGTGGGTGGGGTCTGCAGCCATAATGGACAGAGTATAGGGTGGGTGGGTGGGGTCTGCAGCCATAATGGACAGAGTATAGGGTGGGTGGGTGGGGTCTGCAGCCATAATGGACAGAGTATAGGGTGGGTGGGTGGGGTCTGCAGCCATAATGGACAGAGTATAGGGTGGGTGGGTGGGGTCTGCAGCCATAATGGACAGAGTATAGGGTGGGTGGATGGGGTCTGCAGCCATAATGGACAGAGTATAGGGTGGGTGGGGTCTGCAGCCATAATGGACAGAGTATAGGGGAGTGGACACAATCAATGCGGTGATGGAGGACCCCTAAACGTCTCCTGCCCAGGGGTCCCGGAGACAGAACCAGTTAATTCACAGAGATACACCACACACATCACGCCCCGTGGACACAGAGATACACCACACACATCACGCCCCGCGGACACAGAGATACACCACACACATCACGCCCCGCGGACACAGAGATACACCGCACACATCACGCCCCGCGGACACAGAGATACACCACACACATCACGCCCCGTGGACACAGAGATACACCACACACATCACGCCCCGCGGACACAGAGATACACCACACACATCACGCCCCGCGGACACAGAGATACACCACACACATCACGCCCCGCGGACACAGAGATACACCACACACATCACGCCCCGCGGACACAGAGATACACCACACACATCACGCCCCGTGGACACAGAGATACACCACACACATCACGCCCCGCGGACACAGAGATACACCACACACATCACGCCCCGCGGACACAGAGATACACCACACACATCACGCCCCGCGGACACAGAGATACACCACACACATCACGCCCCGCGGACACAGAGATACACCACACACATCACGCCCCGCGGACACAGAGATACACCACACACATCACGCCCCGCGGACACAGAGATACACCACACACATCACGCCCCGTGGACACAGAGATACACCACACACATCACGCCCCGCGGACACAGAGATACACCACACACATCACGCCCCGTGGACACAGAGATACACCACACACATCACGCCCCGCGGACACAGAGATACACCACACACATCACGCCCCGCGGACACAGAGATACACCACACACATCACGCCCCGCGGACACAGAGATACACCACACACATCACGCCCCGTGGACACAGAGATACACCACACACATCACGCCCCGCGGACACAGAGATACACCACACACATCAACGCCCCGTGGACACAGAGATACACCACACACATCACGCCCCGCGGACACAGAGATACACCACACACATCACGCCCCGCGGACACAGAGATACACCACACACATCACGCCCCGTGGACACAGAGATACACCACACACATCACGCCCCGCGGACACAGAGATACACCACACACATCACGCCCCGCGGACACAGAGATACACCACACACATCACGCCCCGCGGACACAGAGATACACCACACACATCACGCCCCGCGGACACAGAGATACACCACACACATCACGCCCCGCGGACACAGAGATACACCACACACATCACGCCCCGCGGACACAGAGATACACCACACACATCACGCCCCGCGGACACAGAGATACACCACACACATCACGCCCCGCGGACACAGAGATACACCACACACATCACGCCCCGTGGACACAGAGATACACCACACACATCACGCCCCGCGGACACAGAGATACACCACACACATCAACGCCCCGTGGACACAGAGATACACCACACACATCACGCCCCGCGGACACAGAGATACACCACACACATCAACGCCCCGTGGACACAGAGATACACCACACACATCACGCCCCGCGGACACAGAGATACACCACACACATCAACGCCCCGTGGAGGGAGAAGTGATGCAAAAATGTTCTGACCAAACCTCTAGCAACCTAAATCTGCGAGGTAACTTGTAAAAAGTTTTCAAATAACTGAGTGGAAAACTCCAACATCTGCCTCTGAGATGTAAGCATTGAAAAATGGTAAAGTTTGGGGGGAAATAAAGTAAAAGTACCTTCAAATTTTAAAGTAAATGTACAGTCCCATCCACCACTGCTAATAGCCAGTTTAAGCAACGCTACGGCAACGGCAGGTGACAACGGTAATCGGAAATGATCCGCGCTCGATAGATGCCGTCGCCGCAGCCGCCTCTACTACGGCAGAAGGTCCCTTCCCACGTAGCGCCTACTCCGTCTGCTGCATGTGCGCGTCGCCATGGGAACCAAAGCATTCAATGAAAGGGGTGGGAACCCGTCGCCACTGAGGCTTTGCTTAAACATTTTGATCGCTACGGCGATTACGTCATAGCAGCCGTAGTCCCGCCTCACGTTGCGGTAGCAGAAACGGTCTGCTTAATGTCGCTAATGTCTTCAATCACTTGTTTTGCACACTAGGAAAACCAGACCGGTGTAAACAGCAGACAATGAAATACTGGAGAGAATAACTGGAAGAAATCAAAACTCATTGAGCGAAAACTAAATTTATTTAGTCGATACATACAAAAAGTTGCAGGTACACAAACACAGCGATTTAACCCGGGCATCAAACCAAACCTGTGGTCACGACTAACGAGATCAAAACAAGAGCCAGGCAGACCCAGAACCAACAGTTCCTCACTAGATGGTTCATCAAAGACTCACAGACTGGAAGAGAGCCAAGAGCTGTGCTCTTTTGAAGCTTGTTTTGTACAGAGTTTCACATGGAGGTTGGGTAGGCTATACTGTAGATCAGGGGTTCCCAAACCTTTTTGTCTCAGGGCACGCCATAAATATTTTTCTATTCCGAGGCACCCCTACATTATAATTTTCACTCCCAGCACCTTATAATTATAGCATATCGTCGTTGTCGGGTGGAAACCTTGTATGTCCAAAACGGTTCGTTTTGTATTTATCATCTATAAAATGTACTAAACTAGTGAAAGCAGCAGATCTACAAGCACAAGTGCTTGTAGATCGGATGTTTTCACTAGTTTTGTGCGACGGTCTTGTATGATGAAGCAGAGCAAAAGACGTACACATTTCTGCAGGTTTCTGCCCGACAGTGACGAAATTTTAGTGATTATGTTGCGAGGAAAACGTTGAGATAACAGCCATTTTGGTTAGAACTGACTGAAAATAACTTTGTACTTTAAAATGATACTAAATATTTTTCCAAGTGTCCAAATAAATTCCAAATATTATCAAAGTATCTCGCGACACCCCTGGACTGCCGCCACGGCACCCCAGGGTGCCCCGTCACCCACTTTGAAAATGGAGGTTGGGTATTCTGTAGCAGAGTGTTTCACATGGAGGTTGGGTATTCTGTAGCAGAGTGCAACAATTCCCTTTTAGCCATCTGTCTGCCTGCGCTGCACCTGAGAACAGCCAGTTACAAATGTTTGCTTAAAAAAAATACTTATATTCAAAGATTTGCACACATTTTCACGACTTGTCAACAATAGCAGATCTACAAGCTCTAATACTTTAGCTATTGAAACATAGCAGATATACAAGCTGAGTGCCGCGCAGTGAGCTTGTATATCTGCTATGTTTCAATAGCCCTGCATGCCACGGTACATAAGCATACGTCATATGAGCATGTTTAACACATTCCCTGCCCGTTAAGGCTGCCACATTCATTTTCGAATATCAGATATTCGTCGAATATGGCGAAAAAAAAATGCATATTCGATTATAAAAAATAATATTCGAATTATACAAAAAAAATCTGGCCATGCACCGTTGTATTAAGAAATATAACTCTCGGCCACACATAGTTCTACTCTTGAAGTAATAGCAGTTATGCACCCTTGTATTGTAATTG
This sequence comes from Nannobrachium achirus, assembly GCF_963921795.1. Taxonomy (NCBI): domain Eukaryota; kingdom Metazoa; phylum Chordata; class Actinopteri; order Myctophiformes; family Myctophidae; genus Nannobrachium; species Nannobrachium achirus. The sequence continues at coordinate 2,256,042 of NC_137831.1, read as the reverse complement.
CGACCGAAGGTCGCATATACTCTGAAGAACCGTGTTGCTTGAGTGTCCTTCCTTCCTTCCTTCCTTCCTTCCGTAACCTCTGTGATGTCAGTGTGATGTCAGCGAGTTGTGACATCACTTCCTGTACAGGGCGGCTACACGAAATGTGGATAACACTATATATGGAGATAGTCCAGTCCATCATGTCATATGGGACTACCGTCATAGAAAGCTCAACGTTGGGCATTTGGACATATACATGGAGAAATGGAGCGAATCTGTTTGGCCTAAACATGGTGATGTGGATAACACTATATATGGAGATAGTCTAGTCCAATATGTCATATGGGACTACCGTCATAGACAGTAGCCATTGTTAATCCGGAGTCAATGGCTGACTGTCTGTACAGGAAGTGATGTCACATGACATACTTTTTATGCCCATATATGAGTCCTAACATGGAGATGTGGATAACACTATATATGGAGATAGTCTAGTCCAATATGTCATATGGAACTACCGTCATAGACAGTAGCCATTGTTAGGTCGGAGTCAATGGCTGTCTGTCTGACTGTCTGTACAGGAAGTGATGTCACATGACATACTTTTTATGCCCATATATGAGTCCTTCTGTACCACATCTCCATGTTTAGGCAAACTCCACACAGAAAGGCCCTATCGCCATGTGGATAACACTATATATGGAGATAGTCTAGTCCAATATGTCATATGGGACTACCGTCATAGACAGTAGCCATTGTTAATCCGGAGTCAATGGCTGACTGTCTGTACAGGAAGTGATGTCACATGACACATACTTTTTATGCCCATATATGAGTCCTTCTGTACCACATCTCCATGTTTAGGCAAACTCCACACAAAAAGGCCCTATCGCCAACCCAACCTAGGGTGTGAACGATAGGGCCTTTCTGTGTGGAGTTTGCATGTTCTCCCCGTGTCTCCTAGGGTTGATACCCTCACAAAAACATGAACAAACTCCCCCCAGAATGACAACAACTAGAATCGTCAGAGAAACGCTGTGGTTGGCCAGATGGTCAAGAATTGGCGCGACCTCGCCCTTTAGGGCGAGGTTGCATGTCACCCTGAGGTCGCATTCCACCCTCAGGTGTCTTACTAGTTATATAACTCTCACCTTGCTCTCTCATCACATGCTGTGATTGTGAAGCTGTTAGCATGAGAGCTTCACCCTCTGAGTCTGTGAGTAACAAACAAACTATTGCAGAAAAGATGTCTTTCTGCTAATTTGCCATCTTCCCCTTGGGAGGAACTCACCATCATATCGTTGAACTCACCATCACATCGTAATGTTGTCTCCACGGCATTTCCAGGCTAAGAAAATGTAAATCCATCTCAGGGAAAGTAAACATGCAGACTTTAGCCAATGTATTGTTACATTGAAACAGGTGACCTATGGAATAACGTCACCCCAGGAGGAGCTGTTGCCTATAGTGCACATGGTCACAATTCTGTGTGATACAGTTGACATGCATCTTCTACTGCTCAATGAGTCCACAATGCATGCTGCTTAGATGTAATGATATATATATATATATATATATATATATATATATATATATATATATATATGTATATATATATATATATATATATATATATATATATATATATATATATATGTATATATATATATATATATATATATATATATATATATATATATATATATATATATATATGTGTGTGTGTGTGTGTGTGTGTGTGTGTGTGTGTGTGTGTGTGTGTGTGTGTGTGTGTGTGTGTGTGTGTGTGCATAGAGGGTATCTGCACATTTCTAAAGGGACAATTTAAGGACTTTTTAATACCTCTAAAATGACAAATTAAACATTGGCCAAATTGTTAAATATTAGAGGCAGAAATTGTGAAAATAGCAGATCTACATGCTCACTGTGAGCACGAGAGGTCTAACTAGGGGTTTGTCATGATGCTGAATCCATTGCAGGCATTTGTTTTGCACAAAAAACATTCCGTGGGCTAGAAATGGCCTCAGAAAACAATACACGTCTGGGTGAGTATTCATGTTAGTCGGAGGCCTTAGGTTTTTTTTTCTCGTGCTAATCAGTCTAAAAGTGCAAAATTTTGCACAGATGTAGCTCAGGGCATGCTCTAATGATTTAGCTAGGGCGCCCGAGTCGGCGACCTTCGGGGTCACCACAATACCCACAAAACTCTGACTCATCACTTTTCATCACTAAAGTCGATGGGAGCCCAACTTGATTTGGCCGCTGTGGCGACCCCGAATGTCGCAGACTCGGGCGCCCTAGCTAAATCATTAGAGCATGCCCTGAGCTACATCTGTGCAAAATGTTGCACTTTTAGACTGATTAGCACTAGAAAAAAAACCCTAAGGCCTCCGACTAACATGAATACTCACCCAGACGTGTATTGTTTTCTGAGGCCATTTCTAGCCCACGGAATGTTTTTTGTGCAAAACAAATGCCTGCAATGGATTTAGCATCATGACAAACCCCTAGTTAGACCCCTCAGATCCTCCTTAAATACCCAGAAAAAAATCTTATTCTGGGTATTTTCCTCCTGGGTGGATTTCTTGTGTTTCAGGCATTAAGGGGTTAACTAATAAAAAATGCTCAATGGATATCACTGGTCATCATCTTGAATCCTTAAGAGGTGACCCCAAGCTACAAGAATCAGTTGAGAAAAAAACTTTTACAGGCGAATCCACGTTCAGCCAAAAAGCACCATTTGGCTCCCGGACTAATCTGCTATTTTCACAATATAGAACTGTGTTCAACAAAATGTAATGCCTCAAGTTTTACAACTGCTACATGTAATATATATATATATATATATATATATATATATATATTACATATTACTTAGGTTTTGTCGTCTGTCCTTTGAAAACATTTTGTTAAAAAGGTGAAGAGAGATTACTGCTACATTTAGAGCCATTTTGCCTTATTATGAGTATTATTCCCCAAAATGGGGAGGAGCTGGCTAAACAGATTGTGTTGTTGTACATCTCTCCTTTATTTATCCTGGGGGGAGGCGTCATGCAATATGTGTGACAAATGTGAGTGTTTTCAGTGCAACATTACACATTACACATCGGGTCAGTGATGTAAAGTAACTAAGTACTTTTACTTAAGTACTGTACTTAAGTACATTTTTGAGTTATTTGTACTTTACTTAAATTCCAATACTTTCACTTTTACTCCACTACATCTGGGATCCAAATATTGTACTTTTACTCCACTACATTAATTAGAAAACTTCGGTTACTAGTTACTTTGCAGATATAAAGGATTATATTATAAAACATACATTAATCCACTTTAGACATATTTTATACCTAGGCTATTTGAAAATAGCAGATCTACAAGCTCACAACGCGTCACATCGTTGTGAGCTTGTAGATCGGCTATTTTCAAACATTTAGTACTTTTACTTTTGGTACTTTAAGTACATTTTGATGCCAATACTTTCATACTTTGACTCAAGTACATTTTGAATTCTGGGCATTTACTTGGAACGGAGTACATCTACAGTGCAGTATTGATACTTTTACTTAAAGTGGGCTTGACACCGGCCGAAATTTAACATTATGGATGCAGTAGGTCACGTGGTGTTTCTTCAAACAGTCTGAAAAGGAGGCGGGGCCGTATCAGTTAGCAGTGAATGTATACTTCGTCCGTCGTGCGGTGCCGTGCAATGTATACTTTGTCCGTTGTGCGGTGCCGCGCACAACGTGATGGCTTTGTTGTTAGCGTGTAGCCCGGCTAACGCTGCACTGCACGGCTATTTGCGACTGCGAGAGCTATTGTGTGTGTACACACACACACACACGCGCGCGAAAGCACACGCACACACACTCTACACGCACAGGCTACACACACACAGAGTGTATATGAGCCACGGAGCACGGACCTCCTCTGCGGAGGTCGGAGGAGGATCGCTGGACACTCGTTCACTCGCTCCAGTGTCCCGGGTGCTCCAGTCAGGTTTAGGGGAGACACAACAGCGGGGTATGGCCGACAAATCCGTATCATAGACGGGGAGAAGCCTGTTGACCCTCGTACACCTTTTTTGAAGAAGACATGTACTTTTTTATCGGTCTAACCATTGATTTTATAGCGAATGCTATATCATTTTTACCCCTAGAACTGATAGTTTTAAAGTTGGTTTAGAAAGTCGGAAACAGACCTCGGACAGCTTTTGTTGGAGCAGTTTCAAAAGATAATGATATGGATACTCGACTCCGCGAGTCTCCGCCCCCTCCCCCCATATTAGCCCAATCAAATTAATTTATTTCAGTTACTGTACAGAAAGTACTACTTTCAGTACAGTAACTACAATAAATTAATTTGATTGGGTCATTTAACATGGGGGTACATGACATCATTAAAAAAATGGCTAATTTGATAGCCTTAATTAGCTGTTTTGGCCATGTCACTCCACCTTCAAGTACAAAATGTGAGTTCTTTTTCCACCTCTGCATCGGGTACATTTGGTTCTCAGACTTGCGCGCAGTGCGCTGGTCTCATTGAAATGAAAGCGCATGGATTGGTTGGTCTTTTACCCTCAAAGCGCATGGATTGGTTGGTCTTTTACCCTCAAAGCGCATGGATTGGTTGGTCTTTTACCCTCAAAGCGCATGGATTGGTTGGTCTTTTACCCTCAAAGCGCATGGATTGGTTGGTCTTTTACCCTCAAAGCGCATGGATTGGTTGGTCTTTTACCCTCAAAGCGCATGGATTGGTTGGTCTTTTACCCTCAAAGCGCATGGATTGGTTGGTATTTTACCCTCAAAGCGCATGGATTGGTTGGTCTCATTGAAATGAAAGCGCATGGATTGGTCGGTCTTTTACCCTCAAGCCGTGCTTGCTTTCACTTTTCACTCCACGCCGCCCTTTGTGTAAATCGTCCTCGTCAATCCGGTCCATCCGGTTGCCATGGTGATCAGATTAATTGTGGTGGAGGAGAACAAGAACAAAAACAAAGCTTGGTGACATTCAGAGGTGCACCAGGAACCCTGTGAGCATGATTAAAGGAGTAGTTCACCACTTTTCAACCTGTCTTAATAGGTCCTCACTAATGTTCATAATAAAATAGCACAATCTTTCTTTCTATTCAGTCTGGGTCTCATAGGAGAGCTGTCAAATCCTTCTACCGGTGACATCATCGTTTGACAAAAAAAATTATAATATTTTTGAAAAAAAATATTTAGATTTTTATCATCACAAGAACAATGGCTTCCACTTTAACATTGCAACTTTTTCAGGAATAGAAAGCCTGCAGTTTCTATTAGCTTGCATTTCCCATTGATGATGTCACCGGTAGAAGGATTTGACCCACCCACAGCTCTCCTATGAGACCCAAACTGAGTAGAAAAAAATTGTGATATTTTATCATGAACATTAGTGAGGACCTATTATATGAAGATAGGTTGAAAAGTGGTGGAGTGCCCCTTTAAGCAATATTACACGAGAGCATTGCTGCAGGAACGAGCCGATTTCTAAAAGGGCCTTTTGGTGGAAATATCGAAAAGAAAATCTTTGGTGCTTGATACCACACTGAACTAAGCATAATCAAGTGAATACTGGAGATGTGGCGTAACGGCATGGATTTCTACACAGAGAGGGCAATTATTTCAACATAAGATGCTGCATTCAAGTTCAGGAGAGTTTGGACAGCCTGTTTTTGCTTCCGTATCGCTCTGACATCATACTCTGACATCACTGTGATGTCAGGGGAACAACTCTTAACACTTTCAGTGCCAGGGCGTCATATGACGTCCGACACGACCTTGGCAATGATGCCAGAAATTAATATTGGCGTCATATGACGTCAGATGCTTTTTTTTCATATTACAGTAGCACACAGTCTGATCTTGCCCTCAGCACAGACAGGGCCCTCTGGGCTATGGGATTGTGAAGTCACACGTCATGTGACCAAATTCGAGCACTCCGGTTGGCCGGTTCCCCCCAGAAACAAGGGTCTAGACTCTAGAGGCCCATTATATACACAACAAAGTCACTGGACACACAGCAATCAGAGGGAGAGATAGATATATTGAGAGAAAGAGCGAGAATCAGAAGCAGAGAATTTAGTTATAAAATCATTAGATTTAGTATTATTTAGAGAGATAGAGATAGAGAGAGAGATCGGAATGTAGAGGTTTTAGCAAGGAGGAGTGGGGGAAGGGCTAGTTTCTTTGTTTAGGTTGGAGGGGGGGTCCATTTTGTAAAAAAAAAAAAGAACACTTCGCCACCATGGGCCAGCCTAAAATCACGGAGGTACTCGGCTGCTACACCCACGGGCCACGGCCTCGATTTTGGTTCTGGCGGCCAGAAAAGCTCCTTCTACGGGCGATCGGTTCATCAGCGAAGGCCTCGGCTGGAACATCCACGGCCTCGATTTTGGTTCTGGCGGCCAGAAGAGCTCCTTCTACAGGCGATCGGTTCATCAGCGAGGACCTCCGCTGGTACATCCACGGCCTCGATTTTGGTTCTGGCGGCCAGAAGAGCTCCTTCTACAGGCGATCGGTTCATCAGCGAGGACCTCCGCTGGTACATCCACGGCCTCGATTTTGGTTCTGGCGGCCAGAAGGGCTCCTTCTACGGCGAGGCATGCATGCTGCCAGGGACAGACCACCGATTGCTACGGTTTCTCCCCGCGCCCTGTAGGATGCACTGCTGAGCTGTGCTGCGGTATGTTCTCTACGTTTCACTTTGTTATACGTCTGTCTTTCAATGTTATATGAGATAAGTGCTGTATAATGTATCAAAATGTATGAAATATATGGCCCATAAACCATAAAACTGTCTCCGCGACTCACAAATGGGTCCCGACCCAAACGAGAGAAGCATCCATTTCATTGTAAAGTCGACATTCAGAAACGCTGATTTTAGGCTATATTCTTCACTGCATACTACGTGCCACTCACGTTAGAACATTGTTTATTTTGGCGATAATGAGCCAAGGACATCACATCACAGCCTAGTATAGAACAGTGGTTCCCAAAAGGTTTGATCGCGAGCCCCGGGGTGGGGGCGCTCGCCCTGGAACCTCCAAAGCACTAGCGACCACCCTCCACAACTCAAGCCCGATTTGGGAGACCCTCCTGGGCATGGCGCCGCTCGGCGTCGGCCTCTATACCTCCGTGATGGAGGGAGTGAAAACTTTTTATGTCCAAAACCGCTCGTTTTGCATTTATCATTTGAAATTATTTAGACTAGTGAAAACAGCCGATCTACAACAACAGCCGATCTCCTTTTTAGGCACTAACTAGTAACTAACAATAAAATATGAGTCTAGAACACACCACTGTATGAGCTGCATAAAGTGTGGTTCCTGTTGAAATGAGCCATGCATCTGTAGCCTACTTTGATTGATTGATTGAAGACTTTATTAGAAGTTTGCATAGGAAAAGGTACAGTTTCATGACGGTACAGTTCACTGGTACAAGGTCTACTAAAAGGAGATCCATGAAAAGACTAAGCTTATTTCCACTGGAAAGTGGAAACCATTGAAGTATCTCATATAACATTGAATGACAGACAGATAGAACACAGTACTATGCAGTAGATATGTAAAGAAAAACAAAAAAAGACAGTAAGTCTAAACAAACAGTATATACAAAGAAGGGGCAGGGGAGGGTAGGGTGGGGCTAGGTTCTTTTTTTTTACCACCTCTTTCTAATACATTCTTCAATCAATCAATAAGCCTGACCTGCTATTGTTTTTTTTTTTTTTTTGTGCATTTTTTTGGGTGCACATTATACAATTCAATTCAATTCAAAGGAGCTTTATTGGCATGAGAAAACATATGTTTACATTGCCAAAGCAAGTATAACAAATACAATATAAAAACCAGTTGAAAATGGGGAACATATATACAGTTGGAGGGGGTACAGCATTGTTCATTTTACAGAGCTATGTCGCATTGTGACATTTTATATATATACAGGGTACACATAGCAGCATTATTTTCCTACATAAAGGTATCGGCTCTGTTTCATACTGTATGTGCAATCTACAAGCACACAACGCCTCGCACCGCGAGGCGTTATGTGCTTGTAGATCTGCTGTTTTCACTACTTTTGTGCGACAGCCTTTGCTAAAGAACATACAAATTATACAGAAGCACGATCATTTAGTATTTTTTATTTATTTCTATCATATACAGGGCCCGTGGAGTCTGACTGGATGGAGGAAGGATGGAGAGGACAGTATGATGGCGGAGATAGCGAGAGCGGAGGAGTCAGGCATAGGTCATACACACTGTAGGTTCGCTGCCTGGACCAATGTCACTCTAGGGGAGCTGAAGAACTTTCTGGGACTTCTCTTCCTCACAGCTATCGTTCACAAGGCGGAGATTGCCATGCAGTGGTCAAAAAACCCTGTCATTGCATGCCGTACTTTCCCAGAACAATGGCAAGAAACAGGTACCAGGCCATTTTGAGGTACCTGAGGCGCGCACACACACACACAAACACACACACACACACACACACACACACACACACACACACACACACACACACACACACACACACACACGGTGAACAGTACCATCTTTGACCTTTATTTGTGGTGCCTTTGACTCCTGAATGTTGGCTTGTTGAATGCCTTTTTTTGAGAATACAGTACAGTACAGTACTGACTTTTATATTATTTTATTTATTCTTTACTTGCTGCACATTTATTTTATTTTACTTTTATCCAGTTATATTTTATTTTTGTGAAGTCATATTTGTGATTTCTTTTTTTTTGGAAATATTTGTAAATATTGTTGAACATAAATATGTTCATGCTGGATGTGTGAGGTACTCACCAGGGTTAGGGTTCGATGTTGCCATAAAATAAAAGGTTGACATCGCTTTTCTGACTTTTTGTCTTCCTGACCTTCTAGACCAGGTAAAAACACAGTGAATTCACAGTGCATAGTTCTATCAAAATGTAAGGCAATTTCTACCTTCTGAGTCATTTCATACTTTTTCACTTTGCCCCCTTGAAACTAGACGATAATAATAAACAATATTTTTTTAACTTTTTTTGCACATAATGAAAGTAGGCATGTCATTCTTTCTGTCAAGGGTACTTGTGTTCCGTTACCATTTACCAATTTGTTGCTATGGCTTCCTAAAGTTTTTTTTTCTTTGAACTCAAATATCTCAGAATCTAGATTTCTGAGGTTATTGACTGGTTTGCGCAGTGCGCACTCTCGAGCACCTATCTCCAAAACCGCTCACCGAAATCACTCCAAAAATTTTTTGGTAAAAAAAAAAATCCTCTTTTACCAAACCTCCCATTTTTGTTCCGATGTGAATATCGGATCATTTCCAATTTATTCCCTGGAATTGGGGCAGAAATGAATGGGACCTAATGGTGGCACTGGTAAGGGACGGGGGGCAGGGGGGGCTGGCACTCAAAGTGTTAACAGAATGGGTTTGCCTCTCTGGCTTCACTGTGATGTCACACTAACAGAATCCCTTTTATGCCCATATATGGAGTTCCCTGATGTCATCAAGATTAAGCCCATATCTAACAGGACTTCATATGGGAATGCCCATATATGGAGGCCACATCGGCCACATACCACCCTAACAGAATCCATATGTGGTCAAGACAGATGGCCAAGACAGTCCATATCTGTGTGGCTGGTTCTACAGACAGGGATCTCCATGTATGGGCATAAAAGCGTATGATGTCAGATCATAGACGTCATAGGAGTTTCACATAACGAATAACTGAGTAATCATGTTTGGGCTCTCACAGCATATCTCCATATACAGTACATGGATCTCCATATATGGGTACCAGGGGTCTCCATATATGGGTAACTGGTCCGATATACATCACTGGCCAGACGGCTAAGGGGTCTTATTAGTAAGTAGATACTCCTGACACAATACTTGTATAAACAAGTACCGTATGATAACAAACCTGGAATGTTGAAATGACGACTGGGTCGGCCTCAAGTCTTTTTGACACAGCACATTCATCTCTGTCTGTCTGTCTCTCTCTCTCTCTCTCTCTCTCTCTCTCTCTCTCTCTTGCCTCTCCTGCCCCCCCCCCCCCCCCCCCCCCCTCCAGAACCCCACCCACAAGACACTCGCATCCCCAAAACGGCCGTTCCAAACCAAACCACAAGCCATTTTTCTTTCTTTTATTTATTTTCGACCGGGAGGTCGAAAATGCAAACCGATTTATCTCAGCCCCACGGACGGACAGACGGACGGACGGACGGACGGACGGACGGACGGACGGACGGACGATTGCGTGCCGAGGCCCGGGGTGCCATTTAAGATAGATTTGTGAATTATTTATGAAGTTCTTCTGTTTCCCTCTTTTCTTCTGATCCTCCAGAGTTAGGGGGGGGGGGGGGGGGGGTTTGGGGGGGCTCTAATAGATGAGGGAAGGTCTGCGTGATGAAGGGGGGGGGCAGGGAGGGGGGGCTCTAATAGATGAGGGAAGGTCTGTGTGATGAAGGGGGGGGGGGGCAGGGAGGGGGGGCTCTAATAGATGAGGGAAGGTCTGTGTGATGAAGGGGGGGGGCAGGGAGGGGGGGCTCTAATAGATGAGGGAAGGTCTGTGTGATGAAGGGGGGGGCAGGGAGGGGGGGCTCTAATAGATGAGGGAAGGTCTGTGTGATGAAGGGGGGGGGGCAGGGAGGGGGGGCTCTAATAGATGAGGGAAGGTCTGTGTGATGAAGGGGGGGGGCAGGGAGGGGGGGCTCTAATAGATGAGGGAAGGTCTGTGTGATGAAGGGGGGGGGGCAGGGAGGGGGGCTCTAATAGATGAGGGAAGGTCTGTGTGATGAAGGGGGGGGGCAGGGAGGGGGGGCTCTAATAGATGAGGGAAGGTCTGTGTGATGAAGGGGGGGGGCAGGGAGGGGGGGCTCTAATAGATGAGGGAAGGTCTGTGTGATGAAGGGGGGGGGCAGGGAGGGGGGGCTCTAATAGATGAGGAAGGTCTGCGTGATGAAGGGGGGGGGGCAGGGAGGGGGGCTCTAATAGATGAGGAAGGTCTGCGTGATGAAGCCATTAGTGGCATCCCGTTCACAGCATCAATTAAACCCGTTCAGGCCTAGAATTATTGAATGCTTTAACCAGTGGAAAATAGCAGATCTACAAGCTCACTTTGAGATGGAGGTCCGTGGCCAAATACATATCATTTTGGGGGTCCTTCACATGAAAAGGTTTGAGAACCACTACCACTGTTTGAGAACCTCTCTCAAGAACAGACTAACTGAGCTCCAGTTGAAAGTGAAAAGGACCTTTTCTTTGACGATGGCTGGCCAGATTGCTGACATAGAAACATAGGGTTTTCAAAAAATCTTAGAAGGATTCAAAAGAATCGGAAGAATTCATAGAATCGGGTCAAAATTCTAATTTTCACGATTTTTCAAAAATAGCAGATCTACAAGCTCGCAGCGCGGCACTCGGTGCCGCGCTGTGAGCTTGTATATCTGCTGTTTTTCAATAGTTAAAGCATAAAATAATGATACACAATAATGTGTACCCGTTCTAGAGAGGTTAACCTTACACGGTTCTAGCATTAGCCTCTGTGGCCCCGAGCTGAGGAATGAACCGTCAGGCAGTCCATATCTGTGTGGATGTTCACTTTCTCTCAGCTCAGCGGACTGTCTTCTGAAAGGGGGGGAGGGGGGGGGGGGGGGGGGGGGGGTTGTGCTTTGGTCGCGCGCTCATGAAAACAGACGATTTGCAAGCTATTTTCAGGGGAACGACACCAGTGGCGTCAGTTCAGAAAAAAGCTTAGGGTATGGCAAAGATGGGACATGGAGTCCGCATGCGCACGCCCCCATGTTAGTAAACGCATCACAATTAACAACAATGCATTGCAACTTGTGCAGCTGAACCTGGGAATATACCATTTAAGTGTGTGGAATATAATTATATTACCCTGTTAAAGTGACAATTTTGTTAAATTCTGCATTTGTAGTTATTTTACTGTAATTTAACAACATAATAACCAGCACAGATAGACAAAGAGACATTCATGGATTTATATTTAAAAGTTACTTTTATTTTACCAGGGTATACCCCTGCCATACCCAATTGACGCCCCTGAATGACACTGGCCGTGCAAACTAAGTATAAATGTGTCAACCTGTACGATTTGTATTTTTTTAAAGGAAAATTTGATTAAAATGAATTACTTTTCTGAATAGCCCACAACATTAAAGACATATTTAACTTGCAGAAAATGTCCTCTTTCTGCAGCATCTTGCTAAGAAGGCTTGTAGAATGCATTGCATGGGGCAGTTCATACTTCTAGGCAGGGGCGTCAATTGGGTATGGCAGGGGTATGCAGCTGCCATACCCTGGGTCCAGGGGGGAAAATAAAAGTTACTTTTAAATATAAATCCATGAATGTCTCTTTGTCTATCTGTTCTGGTTATTATGTTGTTAAATTACAGACAAATGCAGAATTTAACAAAATGGTCAATTTAACAAGGTATTATAATTATATTCTCCCCAGCTTGACAGAATGGTATATTCCCAGGTTCCGCAGGTCAGCTGACCTACAGTACATAGTACATAGAATGTACTTCTTAAAATAAACGTATCATGCCTGTTGCTAAGGTATGGCAACATGACTGCGTGCGTAACAAGACACCAGTCATGTTGCCATACCTTAGCTTTTTCTGAACTGACGCCACTGCTTCTAGGCTTTTGCAGAGAGGAGTTTGATTTGTGTCACGGGGTTGGGTTGGGTGCGACTGGGGGACAGAGCTATATAATGTGATTTTAATGATTAATCATCTTCTGTCTATAAAAAAAAATAAACATGACCAGCAATAGAGTACTTTTGCTGGTTTTATGTGAATAATATAATTTATAATTCATGGATTATTTTACATTTTTAGTAGTCATATCCCAAGTCCCATGGGGGACATGAAAAGAAATTGACAAAATAGGTGGTGCCTACTGAAAAAAGTAATATAATTTCTGATAAAACATAAAATGTATGTGATTTTTACACAACATTAAAGGGAACATTTCAGTTGATGATGAAAAGCTTTTAGATTTAGATTTTGGTGACCCAATAGATAAAATACACTTAACACTTCTGCTTCCTCTTACTTTGAAAGGATGCTTGGTGCCGCGCCGCTTCCTCCGTAGGCCGCGCTATTATTTTGAAGGGCCGGGCGGGGTTTGTTTTTGCGCAGATGGATTATTACTTTACTTCAACGTTTACGTCATCTAGTCACATGACCGTGTGGGCCCAGAAAAGTGTCATGGCCGCGCCCTGCCGAGTGCTGTTTGTACTGTAAACATGCCAGCCTTTTTGAGTAAGCATTTTGTTTTGCACGAAAAACATTCCTTGGGCCAAAAATTGACCCCATACATACACCTTGTGAAAAGTGATGACTCATCACTAAACCATCGTTTGTTTGCGTCTGATTTTGGCCCAACAAATGCTTGCAATGGATTCAGAATAATTAAAAACACCTCGTTAGACCCCTAACATGCTACTTAAAGCATATGTTTGGGAGTGATTTTTTTCCCTTATAGTACAGTGTATAGTAAGTGAATGAGACCCAGAATTACCCTAGCTGTCAAACATTTTGCTAGGGATGTTGAATTTCAATCTTTGTCTATGTTACTACTAGACACCTTTGCAAACACATTGGTGAAGAAATTGTTTGGTAAGAAATTTATTCCCAGGGTTCTATTAAAATTCCCTGACTAATAACTCTCCAACTCTAACCTGTGAATAACCCCATGATCTCAGCCTGGATATTTACATTATCATATAAAACCATAACTCCCAGAATCTATAATGTATATCTTTGATCCATAAAACAATCATTTATCTTGTAAGGATCGCATGCAGTTTTGGGGACTTTTAGCCCTCACAACTATAGCATTACGCGCACGCGCACACACACACGCACGCACGCACGCACGCACACACACATTCTCTCTCACACCCTGGCAAGTTTGCTGTCTCAGCCTTGCCGAGTGTTTCCGTATAAAGTGGAATTGAATAAGACAGGCTTAAACCGGGGAGGGGGGGAGGAGGGGTGTGTGTGTGTGTGTGGGGGGGAGGGGTTTTCGTGCTCGAAACAGGCTTTTTTCCCACAGATCACAGAGTTGCAGCAAGACTCAAATGAGGCGGGGTGTGTGTGTGTGTGTGTGTGTGTGTGTGTGTGTGTGTGTGTGTGTGTGTGTGTGTGTGTGTTTGTGTGTGTGTGTGTGTGTGTGTGTGTGTGTGTGTGTGTGTGTGTGTGTGTGTGTGTGTGTGTGTTTGTGTGCGTGTGTGTGTGTGTGTGTGTGTGTGCGCGCGCGTGCGTGCGTGCGTGTGCGGCTGCGCGTGTGTGTGTGTGTGTATGTGTGTGCGTGCGTGCAAGCGTGCGTGCATGGTGCGGGGTTCTGGAAATACATAATATTCAAATGAGCCGGGGCCTAATGAGACCTAATTAACAATGAAAAAGCTCTTCAGTCAAGCCAAAAAAGAAAAGAAAAGATGAATAAATAAGGACATAATTGCGCGCGGCCGCGTGTTGAAGCATCCTATAGCAAAGAGGACTGCGTCAGCAGATCCACACTGTCACCTGAAAACCTTATATGTCCAATTATGTCTTAGTTCAGTGGTCTTCAACGTTTTTACGCCAAGGACCCCTTAGTTGAGAGAGAGACCCCCAGATTCCATATAGTTTCATTGTTTGACAGCACAATCATCAGTGTATTTTGGATTCATGTCAATTTGTGTTTTCAGATATTTAACCACTTGAACCATCAATACTTAATAAACTTGACCTTTCACTCTGTACTTAGCTTTTCACTCTGTACTTAACCCGAAAATAGCCGATCTACAAGCTCACAACGCCTCGCAGCGCGAGGCGTTGTGAGCTTGTAGATCTGCTATTTTTGGCTAAGGTTCTCAGATGTTAGGGTTCAAGTGGTTAATATAAAAAAAGGTGAAAAAAGGGTTTCTATCACACAAAGATTTGAAGGACCCCCTGTATTAACTCTGAGGACCCCCTAGGAAACCTCCTATGTCAGACAACGGACTGACCTCATGCTTCCTTCTATGCATGAGGAGTCCAAGTTCCTTATTTTCACCTGACAGTGGAGATTAGTCTTAGTCTTTTGAATAACACACCATTTAGTCTTGGTCCTGTCTAAAGCCCGGATCAGAGTCTACGGTGGAGAGCTATCCACCACAAATTTGAGGTGGAAAGCTTTCCACCTCCAGTCAGAAAACAAGTGCAGGCCATCATAGTCACGGCCCACGGTGAAGTCCTTTACCCCATCTAGAGCGGTTCAGGTCGACCAATCAGTGAACGAGGTGTAGAGCCTGTCTGTCTGATAGTAAAAACAGAGAGATGTGTTGGGACTCGCGGTGGAGAGCGATGTAACGTTGTAGTTTCATGACTCAAAAAGACTCGAAAAGACTACACCGCGGTGTAAAGCCTTCCACCGCGGACCCGACTATGATCCGGGCTTTAGTCTTCTGAAATAGTTTTAGTCTAGTCTTAGTCAACTACATATCAGAATATTTTAGTCTTAGTCTTAGTGTTTTGGGATTAGTCTTAGTCTTAGTGTTTTGGGATTAGTCTTAGACTTTTCATCTTCGTCTTTTAGGCTAAACATAAACACAACTCTGAACAAGTCGTTGTAAATGGTAAATGGTGCATTTGTATAGCGCTTTTATCCAAGGCGCTTTACAGAGATTGTGCATTACATTCACCCATTCACGCACACATTCATACACCGGTGGTGGAGGAAACCATGCAAGGCACCAACCTGCTCACCGGGAGCAACTTGGGGTTCAGAGTCTTGCCCAAGGACCCTCCGACATTAACTCAGGGGGAGCCCGGATTCGAACTGGGAATCCTTCGGGAACCCTTCGTGCTCTAATAACGGTTTCTCTACCCCTGAGCCATGCCGCCCCCATTGTCTTCTACTACTACTAAAGTTTGACAACCAATGATGATAGAAACCTTTTAGGTTATATATTTTTTTGTTTAGTTTTTCAAGACATTATTTAGTTGACTCTGCCTCTGGTCTAAACGGGTTAGTGGAGCTCCCAGCATGCAGTGCAGCGTGGCACGCTGCGCCGGGGCGGGCCGGGCCAAGCCTGGCCAAATGAATTTACTCAGAGACAGGGCCGTACCAGGCCGAGCCTGGCCAAATGAATTTACTCAGAGACAGGGCCGTACCGGGCCGAGCCTGGCCAAATGAATTTACTCAGAGACAGGGCCATACCAGGCCGAGCCTGGCCAAATGAATTTACTCAGAGACAGGGCCGTACCGGGCCGAGCCTGGCCAAATGAATTTACTCAGAGACAGGGCCATACCAGGCCGAGCCTGGCCAAATGAATTTACTCAGAGACAGGGCCGTACCGGGCCGAGCCTGGCCAAATGAATTTACTCAGAGACAGGGCCTTACCGGGCCGAGCCTGGCCAAATTAATTTACTCAGAAACAGGGCCGTACCAGGCCGAGCCTGGCCAAATGAATTTACTCAGAGACAGGGCCGTACCAGGCCGAGCCTGGCCAAATGAATTTACTCAGAGACAGGGCCGTACCGGGCCGAGCCTGGCCAAATGAATTTACTCAGAGACAGGGCCATACCAGGCCGAGCCTGGCCAAGGCCGCTATCTTGCTCTCCTACAGTGTGGACGTGTCGCTGCTTGCTCCCGCTTATGCTCGCTTATGCTTACATTCTTCTGCTGATACTGATGTTTTATTTTTTCTTTGAGAAACTACAAATGGATCTTGGATACTTATAAAACTCCGGGATTGCTTTTTTGCTGTACTGCAATATACTATTTTTTGCCACTTGGTGACTGGATACGTAGCATCTAGCTAACTAGCAAGATGGCCGGCCCTACCATTTCAACAGGGGTTTATCAGAAACTGCTTCAGAGGATTGCAGTGCTTGAAACGGAAATATTCCAATTAAAACAAACCCGAAGACTGGATAAACCACTCGCCTGGAATTCCCTTGGTGCAAAGCCAAAGATGAAAGAACGGACGACGGGCAGGACACCCTCCCAAAGCCCTCTTATCACCGACGAATGGCCGGCATTACCCCGGCACAGCGCTGCTTCCACCCCCCTTCATAAATGGGCAACTGCCAAGGGGAAAAACACTGCTAAAAAGTCAAACGCAGTCCAATCTCCACACACACCGAGTGTGCAGCTGGCAAACAGATTCATGCCACTGGCCGAGGATGACAGGGGTAGCATCTCCCCAAGCTGGCTAACAGAGCAGCTGCTAGAAGCCCCCCGAAGTCCCCCTGTTGACAGAAAGAACGTCCCACCCAGCAGGGTAAGAACCACCTCAGTGACTGATCCTGACATTTTGATTGTGGGCGATGCTGCTTTAAAAGGTGTCAAAAGCATAAGAAAGAAGAAGGCAAAAGTTATGTGTTTTCCCAAAGACACAGTCTCTGACATGAAAGACAGAATTCTGGATCTTGTCAACAAACACCAAACGGTGAAAACCCTGATTCTACATACTGGCACATGTGACACAGAAGAAAAACAGTCAGAAATCTTAAAGGAGAATTTCAGGGCTCTATTCAACACATTGAGCTTCCTGAACAGTGACATAGAGCTATGGATCAGCGGTCCCCTACCGCCTATGAGAGGCACAGACGAGAATTTCAGCAGACTGTTCTCTCTGAGCAAATGGCTTTTAGCTGCATGCACCGACAAAAATGTGCATTTTATTGACAACTTCAGTTTTTTCTTCGACAGAAGACACCTATTTGCTGATGAACGGCAACTAAATAAGCTAGGAGCAAAGCTATTTTTGCAGAATGTTTTCCATGCTCTGGCCTTGGCCAGAACACAGCAATCCAAAACAACAGATTGTGATGAACAACTCTTATCTGCAACCCACGAAGAATCCATAACAAGAGATAGTGTTATGGTTACTGAACTGCCCCCCTCGGCCGAGGGGGGAACGGCCTTGGTGAACGGAGGAGCTACCGTTGTCCCTGCCCTCCCTGACGAGGAACTGATTATGGTGAACGGAGGAGCTTCCGTTGTCCCTGCCCTCCCTGACGAGCATGACAGTATGGTTACTGAACTGCCCCCCTCGGCCGAGGGGGGAACGGCCTTGGTGAACGGAGGAGCTACCGTTGTCCCTGCCCTCCCTGACGAGGAACTGATTATGGTGAACGGAGGAGCTACCGTTGTCCCTGCCCTCCCTGACGAGGAACTGAATATGGACAACATCTCCGCTGAAGAGTGGAGTAGACGAATGAATGCAGAGTTGGAGTCACTCAGGGAAATGTTCGAAGAGGACAGTAATGAAGAAGAGTTTTGTGGATTCCCTGCTTCAGCCGTGGCTGGCCCGAACAGTGAGCAAAGTGAACTGGCAACTGACAACGGAGAGTTGACAGAGGAAGAGGAGGGGGCGGGTACAACCGCCCCATCACCCCAATCCTCCTCTTTCTCCCTATCTCCAATGCCTCTTCTAGAATTCACGAATGGAATGAATGAACTCATTAACACTGCGTTAAAAATGACCCCGGCCAGACACACGGTCAATGGCCCGGCGGCACAACCACCACAGGACAAACGCCCGGCACCACAACCACCATCCCTGAAAACGCCTGAAATTGCCCCGGCCGTGCCCCAGAAATCTGTGGCCTGGGTGTTTTCGCCCCCACCCATCCCTCCACGACCACAACGACAGAAGACCCAGGCCTCCCAGCTGGACAATACGTTTAGCCGTTGATGTCAGCTGGGTCCATTATACCCAGCAACTAACGTATCTGGACCCGATGCTCCTTCAAGCGCTTTTATTAAGCAGGCTCACAACATTTCTACTGTAATTTCAAATAGAGAGTCCAGGATAAGCAGTGGCTCTGCTAATTTAGCTAACTTAACTTACATTCCCTGTAGGGGCTATAGTACAGTAAAATGTCATAAAATAAACCTGGCACTTTTTAACATCAGGTCACTTTTAAACAAGTCCTCCTCTGTAAATGATATAATCTGTGAAGAGAAATTAGATATAATCTTTTTAACAGAGACATGGCTGGGCAACGATGGAGCTTTTGCACTTGGCGTCGCCTGCCCACCAAACTATCACTTTATTCAATCAGTGCGCGAAGGAAAAAGAGGCGGAGGCTTGGCATACATTTTCTCTGACATTTTTAAATTCAAGTGCCTGTCCTTTGGAAGTTTTTCATCCTTTGAATATCAAGCTAACTTATTTGAGAGTCAATCCTCTGTTCTAATGATTACGATATATCGCCCACCAAAATGTAGCAAAGCCTTATTTCTTACAGAAATATCTGAACTTCTATCTATCTGTTCCACGGACTATGAGAGAACCCTTATTGCTGGTGATACTAACTTGCATGTGGACACTGTTACTGATCTTACAGCTATGAGTTTCTTACAGTTACTGCATTCCCTTGATTTTGATCAGCATGTTACCGGGCCAACCCACAATCAAGGCCACACCCTTGATCTTGTGATCTCTAAAGGGCTAAATATTTCTATGGACAGGATTATCGCTAAGCCTGATTTATCAGACCACTATTTACTGTGTTTTAATATGACTGTCTCTGATCTAGAAAAAAACAATAGAGAATATACTATAAAAAAGAGATTTTTCGGTTCCTCGGCAGCAGAAGAGTTTGCCAGCCTTCTTGCATGTGCACCCCGCCTTCCTGATATTCCCTCAGTAAATGATATGGTTCAACGTTTTAATCTTAAATTGGAGTCAGCTCTGGATATAGTGGCTCCTATGAAAACTAAAAAGAAATATAATTCCAAAGTAACACCCTGGATAAACGATCATATACGTTCACTCAAAAAACAATGCCGCAGAGCAGAGCGAGCTTGGAGAAAAAATAAATTAACTATCCACCTACAGATATTTAAGGCGTCAACAGCCACCTATAATAAAACCATGCGTCTGGCTAGGCAGGCCTATTTTTCCGGAATTATTAATGAGAATAAGAACAATGCTAGGGTCTTATTCTCTACCATTGAACGCCTTTTAAACCCCCCCCAGTCCTACAAGCAGTCACTCCCTGCCTCTAAAGCAAAGTGTAATGAGTTTGCATCCTTCTTTGACAACAAAATTGTTAACATTCGAGCTGGTATTATGAATAATACTGTCACAAATGCAAATGCGGTTAATGGTGCCATGTGTAAAAGCATCGATAAATCTAGGGGGAGCCTAGTATCATTTTGTGCAATTGATGAAGAGGAACTTCGTAAAACCATATCGCAAATGACATCGTCTTCTTGCTCGCTGGATGCAATACCCACGCCGTTTCTTAAAGAGGTTGTAGACTGTGTTATTGAAGATATCCTAAAAATAGTAAACAGCTCTATACAATCAGGTGTCTTTCCAGACTCACTGAAAACGGCTGTAGTTAAACCCTTACTCAAAAAACCCAACCTTGACCCGTCCGTGCTGGATAATTATCGACCCATCTCTAATTTGCCTTTTCTGGGCAAGGTCCTAGAAAAAATTATCTTTCATCAATTGGATGTGTTTCTGCAGAACAATAAGGTGCACAACAAATTCCAATCCGGCTTCAGGAAAGGACACAGCACAGAAACTGCACTTTTAAAAGTTATTAATGATCTTAGGGTGGCTGCTGATAACAAAGATGTGTCCGTTCTCCTACTGCTGGACCAATCGGCGGCTTTTGACACAATTGACCATACAATTCTAATACAACGTCTCGAACACTGGGTAGGACTGTCAGGTACAGCTCTGTCCTGGTTTTGCTCTTATCTGACAGGCAGAAGCTACTCTGTTAATCTAGCTGACTTCGAGTCAAACAAACACAAAATCTGCTCTGGTATTCCACAGGGCTCGATTCTTGGTCCTTTATTATTCTCCCTCTATATACTGCCGCTGGGAGAACTTATTTCCGCTCACGGTGTGAATTTCCATTTCTATGCTGATGACACCCAGTTGTACCTTTCGGTGGCTACGGACGACCCCTGTGCTCTAGACCCATTGCTGACGTGCGTGTCCAGCATAAAATGCTGGATGAGTGAGAACTTTCTCAAGCTAAATGAGGACAAGACAGAAGTTCTCATAATAGGTTCTACTGCCCAGAGAGAATCAATAATAAATAGACTTGGTAACCTGGCTAAAGAAAATAACACCTCTGTTAAGAACCTGGGGGTGATCATTGATGCTGAATTAAATTTTAATACACACATTAATCATGTCACGAAGATTGCCTTCTTTCACCTTAGAAATATTGCACGAATTAGAGCCTATCTGTCGCTGAACGATGCAAAAACGCTGATCCACGCTTTTGTTTTCTCTCGGCTTGATTACTGCAACGCACTTCTCTCTGGTCTGCCAAAGAAAACAACTGACAGATTACAACTTGTTCAAAATGCAGCAGCCAGAGTTTTAACAAAAACTAAGATAAGAGAACATATTACTCCAGTTTTAGCGTCGCTACACTGGCTCCCGGTTGTTTTTAGGATTGATTTTAAAATTCTTTTACTCTAAATGGTCTGGCACCTTCGTACCTCTATAACTGCCTGCATAGATATGTTCCAACCCGCCCACTCAGGTCCTCTAGTGCAGACCTACTTGAGGTGCCAACAATGACATATAAAAAATATGGTGAAGCAGCTTTCTGCTTCTATGGACCGACAGCTTGGAATAAACTACCACTACACCTAAGACAGGCAGCCTCGGTGGATAGCTTTAAAGCACAGCTCAAGACCTATTTCTTTACTCTTGCTTTTAGCTAAATTTTTTAATCCCTGTGCTGCTATTGACGTCCGCACGGCTCTGAAATTGTTCTTCAATGTTCTATGCCTTTATTTTTTCTTGCTTTATTGTAATCATTTTACTTATCTCTTTTTTATGTATTTTTTATTTCTAATTTACTTTTTCTCTGTTAAGCACGTGTGCTTCATTTTATGCTCTGTAAAGCACTTTGAGCTGCATTTCATGTCATGAAAGGTGCTATACAAATAAAGTTTTATTATTATTATTATTATTATTATTAAATGAATTTACTCAGAGACAGGGCCGTACCAGGCCGAGCCTGGCCAAATGAATTTACTCAGAGACAGGGCCGTACCGGGCCGAGCCTGGCCAAATGAATTTACTCAGAGACAGGGCTGTACCGGGCCGAGCCTGGCCAAATGAATTTACTCAGAAACAGGGCTGTACCGGCACAGGATCAATAGCTGTTAGACTCCTAATGCCTTTCACTCTGCACACAAGTTGGTTTTGTTGTGAACTTCACCGGGGTTGAAGTTTGCGCGGCACGCAGGGAGACTTTTAAGGGTGTGTGTCGCAGCAAATAGCCCCTTCCTCCCTCCGCACGCACGCATGCATGCGCACGCACGCACGCACGCACGCACGCACGCAATATTAATATTAATATTAATTAATTAATTATTTTCCTTAACTCTTCCCACGCTTTGAACGTTAACGTTCGCCCCATTTTTTACAGAACCTCGATGCCAATACGGCGCTCGTTCGGTTCGTTCGTCTGATGACTGTAAGCTGATGAGGGGTCGCGCGGCCGTCTACTGTAAACACATTTTCCGCGGTGATGGTGTAAAAAATCCATTATGCGTTAGATCAACGGAGAACAATTCACTTCCTTGTTGATTTCCTCCGGCTGTAAGGCTCTGTGGCCAGTGACTGGTCTTCTTCTTCTTCAACACATAACAGGCAAATTCACATTCATTCTCGCATGACGCCGCCCTCTGCTGCCTGGCAGACCAAAGTGCACTATTGCACAACCAAAAAATCTACTATAACGTCGCCAAGGTAAGCCGCTTTTTGATGGCGCCAGACCCAATAAATAAATAAATAATCTGGCAGTAGGAGAGTTAATATATATATATATATATATATATATATATATATATATATATATATAATATGTATATATACTGTATGTTGGTTTGTTTACTGTTGAGTGAGAATGTTGCACATTAAGTTAATCATCTGGGGACCCCCCAAAATAATTTGGGGACCCACCTCTGGGGGTCCCGACCCACAGGTTGAGAACCACTGCACTAGAAAACAGTCAACCAGCTGAAGGATGCTGGGATGAGGGGAGCTTATAGAGGCTGACTGGATGTGACACATTGTTGTGTTATTTAAATAAATGAAGTTTTCACACAGAGCGTCTCCAGCCTGGTGGAACAACTCCCCTGTGACGAGACGTTTTTATATTGACAGAAATGCATCTACTTGAGCTTATATGTGTACATACAGTACAGTACGTCTACAGGGACGTGCTGGGCCCCTGATTCAGCCCGGGAAAAAGAGTTGTAGAGGCCCTCATTGCACGCTATAGAGAGAGATCTCTCTGTATAGCGCTGCTGCTACTCAAAGATTTGCCATTTCAGATCATGACAAGTGACAAGCCAGTGGGCCAATTACATGAGTTATATTTCGTTGTTGTCGGGTGGAAACCTTGTATGTCCAAAACCGTTTGTTTTGTATTTATCATTTTAAAAATGATTTAAACTAGTGAAAACAGTCGATCTACAAGCACACAACGCCTCGCACCGCGAGGCGTTGTGTGCTTGTAGATCTGCTGTTTTCACTACTTTTGTGAGACGGCCTTGTATGCGAGGCCCTCCGGGTGCGAGGCCCTCCGGGTGCGAGGCCCTCCGGGTGCGAGGGCCTCGCACCCGGAGGGCCTCGCACCCGGAGGGCCTCGCACCCGGAGGGCCTCGCGCCCGGAGGGCCTCCACCCGGAGGGCCTCCACCCGGAGGGCCTCCACCCGGAGGGCCTCGCGCCCGGAGGGCCTCCACCCGGAGGGCCTCCACCCGGAGGGCCTCCACCTGGAGGGCCTCGCACCCGGAGGGCCTCGCACCCGGAGGGCCTCGCGCCCGGAGGGCCTCCACCCGGAGGGCCTCCACCCGGAGGGCCTCCACCTGGAGGGCCTCGCACCTGGAGGGCCTCCACCCGGAGGGCCTCGCGCCCGGAGGGCCTCGCACCTGGAGGGCCTCCACCCGGAGGGCCTCGCGCCTGGAGGGCCTCCACCCGGAGGGCCTCGCGCCTGGAGGGCCTCCACCCGGAGGGCCTCGCGCCTGGAGGGCCTCCACCCGGAGGGCCTCCACCCGGAGGGCCTCGCGCCCGGAGGGCCTCCACCCGGAGGGCCTCCACCTGGAGGGCCTCCACCCGGAGGGCCTCCACCCGGAGGGCCTCCACCTGGAGGGCCTCCACCTGGAGGGCCTCCACCCGGAGGGCCTCGCGCCCGGAGGGCCTCCACCCGGAGGGCCTCCACCTGGAGGGCCTCCACCCGGAGGGCCTCCACCCGGAGGGCCTCCACCTGGAGGGCCTCCACCCGGAGGGCCTCGCGCCTGGAGGGCCTCCACCCGGAGGGCCTCGCGCCCGGAGGGCCTCGCGCCCGGAGGGCCTCCACCCGGAGGGCCTCCACCTGGAGGGCCTCCACCCGGAGGGCCTCGCGCCTGGAGGGCCTCCACCCGGAGGGCCTCCACCTGGAGGGCCTCCACCTGGAGGGCCTCGCGCCCGGAGGGCCTCCACCCGGAGGGCCTCGCGCCTGGAGGGCCTCGCGCCTGGAGGGCCTCGCACCTGGAGGGCCTCGCGCCTGGAGGGCCTCCACCCGGAGGGCCTCCACCCGGAGGGCCTCCACCTGGAGGGCCTCCACCCGGAGGGCCTCGCGCCTGGAGGGCCTCCACCCGGAGGGCCTCCACCCGGAGGGCCTCGCGCCCGGAGGGCCTCCACCCGGAGGGCCTCCACCTGGAGGGCCTCCACCCGGAGGGCCTCCACCTGGAGGGCCTCCACCCGGAGGGCCTCCACCTGGAGGGCCTCCACCTGGAGGGCCTCCACCTGGAGGGCCTCGCGCCCGGAGGGCCTCCACCCGGAGGGCCTCGCGCCTGGAGGGCCTCGCGCCCGGAGGGCCTCGCACCTGGAGGGCCTCCACCTGGAGGGCCTCCACCTGGAGGGCCTCCACCTGGAGGGCCTCGCGCCCGGAGGGCCTCCACCCGGAGGGCCTCCACCCGGAGGGCCTCCACCTGGAGGGCCTCCACCTGGAGGGCCTCCACCTGGAGGGCCTCGCGCCCGGAGGGCCTCCACCCGGAGGGCCTCCACCCGGAGGGCCTCCACCTGGAGGGCCTCCACCTGGAGGGCCTCGCACCTGGAGGGCCTCGCGCCCGGAGGGCCTCGCACCTGGAGGGCCTCCACCCGGAGGGCCTCGCGCCTGGAGGGCCTCCACCCGGAGGGCCTCGCGCCTGGAGGGCCTCCACCCGGAGGGCCTCGCGCCTGGAGGGCCTCCACCCGGAGGGCCTCCACCCGGAGGGCCTCGCGCCCGGAGGGCCTCCACCCGGAGGGCCTCCACCTGGAGGGCCTCCACCCGGAGGGCCTCCACCCGGAGGGCCTCCACCTGGAGGGCCTCCACCTGGAGGGCCTCCACCCGGAGGGCCTCGCGCCCGGAGGGCCTCCACCCGGAGGGCCTCCACCTGGAGGGCCTCCACCCGGAGGGCCTCCACCCGGAGGGCCTCCACCTGGAGGGCCTCCACCCGGAGGGCCTCGCGCCTGGAGGGCCTCCACCCGGAGGGCCTCGCGCCCGGAGGGCCTCGCGCCCGGAGGGCCTCCACCCGGAGGGCCTCCACCTGGAGGGCCTCCACCCGGAGGGCCTCGCGCCTGGAGGGCCTCCACCCGGAGGGCCTCCACCTGGAGGGCCTCCACCTGGAGGGCCTCGCGCCCGGAGGGCCTCCACCCGGAGGGCCTCGCGCCTGGAGGGCCTCGCGCCTGGAGGGCCTCGCACCTGGAGGGCCTCGCGCCTGGAGGGCCTCCACCCGGAGGGCCTCCACCCGGAGGGCCTCCACCTGGAGGGCCTCCACCCGGAGGGCCTCGCGCCTGGAGGGCCTCCACCCGGAGGGCCTCCACCCGGAGGGCCTCGCGCCCGGAGGGCCTCCACCCGGAGGGCCTCCACCTGGAGGGCCTCCACCCGGAGGGCCTCCACCTGGAGGGCCTCCACCCGGAGGGCCTCCACCTGGAGGGCCTCCACCTGGAGGGCCTCCACCTGGAGGGCCTCGCGCCCGGAGGGCCTCCACCCGGAGGGCCTCGCGCCTGGAGGGCCTCGCGCCCGGAGGGCCTCGCACCTGGAGGGCCTCCACCTGGAGGGCCTCCACCTGGAGGGCCTCCACCTGGAGGGCCTCGCGCCCGGAGGGCCTCCACCCGGAGGGCCTCCACCCGGAGGGCCTCCACCTGGAGGGCCTCCACCTGGAGGGCCTCCACCTGGAGGGCCTCGCGCCCGGAGGGCCTCCACCCGGAGGGCCTCGCGCCCGGAGGGCCTCCACCCGGAGGGCCTCCACCCGGAGGGCCTCGCGCCTGGAGGGCCTCGCACCTGGAGGGCCTCGCGCCTGGAGGGCCTCCACCCGGAGGGCCTCGCGCCCGGAGGGCCTCCACCCGGAGGGCCTCCACCTGGAGGGCCTCCACCCGGAGGGCCTCCACCTGGAGGGCCTCCACCCGGAGGGCCTCCACCTGGAGGGCCTCGCGCCCGGAGGGCCTCCACCCGGAGGGCCTCGCGCCTGGAGGGCCTCGCGCCTGGAGGGCCTCGCACCTGGAGGGCCTCCGCCTGGAGGGCCTCGCGCCCGGAGGGCCTCCACCCGGAGGGCCTCCACCCGGAGGGCCTCGCACCTGGAGGGCCTCCACCTGGAGGGCCTCCACCTGGAGGGCCTCCACCTGGAGGGCCGGGCCTCGCACCTGGAGGGCCTCGCACCTGGAGGGCCTCCACCTGGAGGGCCTCCACCTGGAGGGCCTCCACCCGGAGGGCCTCCACCCGGAGGGCCTCGCACCTGGAGGGCCTCCACCTGGAGGGCCTCCACCTGGAGGGCCTCCACCTGGAGGGCCTCGCGCCTGGAGGGCCTCGCGCCTGGAGGGCCTCGCGCCTGGAGGGCCTCGCACCTGGAGGGCCTCCACCCGGAGGGCCTCGCGCCTGGAGGGCCTCGCGCCTGGAGGGCCTCGCACCTGGAGGGCCTCCGCCTGGAGGGCCTCGCGCCCGGAGGGCCTCCACCCGGAGGGCCTCCACCCGGAGGGCCTCGCACCTGGAGGGCCTCCACCTGGAGGGCCTCCACCTGGAGGGCCTCCACCTGGAGGGCCTCCACCTGGAGGGCCGGGCCTCGCACCTGGAGGGCCTCGCACCTGGAGGGCCTCCACCTGGAGGGCCTCCACCTGGAGGGCCTCCACCCGGAGGGCCTCCACCCGGAGGGCCTCCACCCGGAGGGCCTCGCACCTGGAGGGCCTCCACCTGGAGGGCCTCCACCTGGAGGGCCTCCACCTGGAGGGCCTCCACCTGGAGGGCCGGGCCTCGCACCTGGAGGGCCTCGCACCTGGAGGGCCTCCACCTGGAGGGCCTCCACCTGGAGGGCCTCCACCCGGAGGGCCTCCACCCGGAGGGCCTCGCACCTGGAGGGCCTCCACCTGGAGGGCCTCCACCTGGAGGGCCTCCACCTGGAGGGCCTCCACCTGGAGGGCCTCGCACCTGGAGGGCCTCGCACCTGGAGGGCCTCGCACCTGGAGGGCCTCCACCTGGAGGGCCTCGCGCCCGGAGGGCCTCCACCTGGAGGGCCTCGCGCCTGGAGGGCCTCCACCTGGAGGGCCTCCACCTGGAGGGCCTCGCGCCTGGAGGGCCTCCACCTGGAGGGCCTCCACCCGGAGGGCCTCGCGCCTGGAGGGCCTCGCACCTGGAGGGCCTCCACCTGGAGGGCCTCCACCTGGAGGGCCTCCACCTGGAGGGCCTCGCGCCTAGAGGGCCTCCACCTGGAGGGCCTCCACCTGGAGGGCCTCGCACCTGGAGGGCCTCGCACCTGGAGGGCCTCCACCTGGAGGGCCTCGCGCCCGGAGGGCCTCCACCCGGAGGGCCTCCACCCGGAGGGCCTCGCGCCTGGAGGGCCTCGCACCTGGAGGGCCTCCACCTGGAGGGCCTCCACCTGGAGGGCCTCCACCTGGAGGGCCTCGCACCTGGAGGGCCTCGCACCTGGAGGGCCTCCACCTGGAGGGCCTCCACCTGGAGGGCCTCCACCTGGAGGGCCTCCACCTGGAGGGCCTCCACCTGGAGGGCCTCCACCTGGAGGGCCTCGCACCTGGAGGGCCTCGCACCTGGAGGGCCTCCACCTGGAGGGCCTCCACCTGGAGGGCCTCGCACCTGGAGGGCCTCGCACCTGGAGGGCCTCCACCTGGAGGGCCTCCACCTGGAGGGCCTCCACCTGGAGGGCCTCCACCTGGAGGGCCTCCACCTGGAGGGCCTCCACCTGGAGGGCCTCGCACCTGGAGGGCCTCGCACCTGGAGGGCCTCCACCTGGAGGGCCTCCACCTGGAGGGCCTCCACCTGGAGGGCCTCCACCTGGAGGGCCTCCACCCGGAGGGCCTCGCACCTGGAGGGCCTCGCACCTGGAGGGCCTCGCACCTGGAGGGCCTCGCACCTGGAGGGCCTCCGCCTGGAGGGCCTCCACCTGGAGGGCCTCCACCTGGAGGGCCTCCACCTGGAGGGCCTCCACCTGGAGGGCCTCCACCTGGAGGGCCTCGCGCCTGGAGGGCCTCCACCTGGAGGGCCTCGCGCCTGGAGGGCCTCCACCTGGAGGGCCTCCACCTGGAGGGCCTCCACCTGGAGGGCCTCGCACCTGGAGGGCCTCCACCTGGAGGGCCTCGCACCTGGAGGGCCTCCACCTGGAGGGCCTCCACCTGGAGGGCCTCGCACCTGGAGGGCCTCCACCCGGAGGGCCTCGCACCTGGAGGGCCTCGCACTAGGCTTTTTTCTTCTTTAATTTTAACAGAATCACTTTTTACTTACTTTCCATCACAGACCTAAAATGAGTTTGCTCACTTCTAAATAATCACGGTATGGGGTGATAGTGGTGTAGGGGGTCTGGGTTTTGGTCAATTGATTTAGTTTTGTTTTCATATTAAATTGTCACACAAACGCGGTAAACAATCGGTTGACAGAGCCTGTCAACCGATTGGCTGTGATATCTCCCTGACAACCGGCAGCAACAACCAGTAAAACGGCTGACTGTCCCTTCGGGCTATGGGATTTACTGTATCTCTTGAGAGGGATCCTACTACAACTTGATTCAGCGGTCCCTTCCTTCCTTACTTATGAGAGAGAGAGAGAGAGAGAGAGAGAGAGAGAGAGAGAGAGAGAGAGAGAGAGAGAGAGAGAGGTAAGGCCAGGGTAATGTTCTACAAAGTTATGAGGAATCCCCTCATCTGACAACATGACCATCTTGTGTCTGAATGTGACTTTTTTTGTAGGATATTATATTTTGTTTCATGTATTCTCTCAATTTAACGCTGAAAAAAAGTATCTGAAGTTACTCAAGTACTTTTTCTATGTAACGTGAAACTTTATAAGTTACATTTCTCCAGGGGTATAACTTTAACAAGTTACTGCCATGGTGAGTTACTTGTAACTGTACAAGTTACGCTTTCAAAGTAACTTCCCTCAACACTGTCTATCTGCTGTATAGCGATCGCTCCCCTCAACCAAGTCAAAATAAGAACAGAAACATGAATTGAGCAGAGGAGGAAGGATTTCCCCGCTGCAATCCAACCAGGACGACATGTCAACGTTACGCCAATTATTTTTGTGCTCCACAGAGTTGCTACCCAAAATAACCACCGTATACAAGCTCACAACACACCGCCGCAGCGAGAAAAACGTGCATACATGAAGTGATGATGATAGAAAAAGTAAGGTACGCATGCAAGCACACACACGACACACTGACTTCACAGGAACCCAGGAGGTTGGAAATAGATCCCTCTTTAGCACATGTGTCTTCAACAGGGGGTCCGGGACCAACAAACTTTTTTGTCTCAGGGCACCCCATAAATATTGTTTTAATCCGAGGCACCCCTACATTATAATTTTCACTCCCAGCACGTTATATTTATAGCATATCGTCGTTGTCGGGTGGAAACCTTGTATGTTCCAAAACCGTTCGTTTTGTATTTATCATCTATAAAATGTACTAAACTAGTGAAAACAGCAGATCTACAAGCACAAACACGAGGCGTTGTGTGCTTGTAGATCTGCTGTTTTCACTAGTTTTGTGTGACGGCCTTGTATGATGAAGCAGGGCAAAAGACGTACACATTTGAAACTTGGAGATACGAGGTTTCTGCCCGATGAGATAACAGCCATTTTGGTTAGAAATGACTGAAAATAACTTTGTACTTAAGTTTAAAATTATACTAAATAATATTTTTTCAAGTGTCCAAATAAATTCCAAATGATCTCGCGGCACCCCTGGACTGCAGTCATGGCACCCCAGGGTGCCCCGTCACCCACTTTGAATTTTTTTCCCCTCCCCATGGACATATCATGTCAGTCTCTGTTGTTTCTCGTCTGTCTGTCTGTCTGCCTGCCTGCCTGCCTGCCTGCCTGCCTGCCTGCCTGCCTGCCTGCCTGCCTATGTCTGTCTGTCTGCCTGTCTGTCTGAACAAAGGCTACAGCCAAATGTCCTGTATATCAGGAGTCTTCAAAAGGGGGTCCCCAGAGTTACTACAGGGGGTCCTCCAAATCTTTGAGTGATGGAACTTTCTTTTTTTTTCCTCCTTTTTATTTTATTTTAACCACTTGAACCCTGGTGTCCATATTCTGAAAACTTTAGCCTAAAATAGCAGATCTACAAGCTTGTAGATCGGCTATTTTTGGCAAAGAGGTTTGGTGTAGAGGAGAAAAAGAGCACACTAAGTACAGAGTGAAAGGTCAAGTTTATTAAGTATTGACGGTTCAAGTGGTTAAATATCTGAAAACACAAATTGACATGAATCCAAAATACACTGATGATTGTGCTGTCAAACAATGAAACTATATGGAATCTATGAACAGGTTGTGGGGGTCCCTGCTTCATCTCTCTCTCAACTAAGGGGTCCCTGCTTCATCTCTCTCTCAACTAAGGGGTCCCTGCTTCATCTCTCTCTCAACTAAGGGGTCCTCGGCCTTAAAACGACCCCTGTTGTATATCATTATCCGTGATGTTTCCCTGTTATAGCAGTGCTGTCTCCCCCGGATTACTGGGTTTAGGAACACCGTCTAGAATGTAAAGAGCAAAGCACTTCAATTTGATTTCAAACCATACATAATTCACAGTATCATTTCAAAAGTGGGACTGAGTTACCAGGGCCCAATGTGGAGGGGCCTTCATTATTTTATACTTTAGCTATTGAAAAATAGCAGATATACAAGCTCACAGCGAGGCACCGAGTGCCGCGCTGCGAGCTTGTAGATCTGCAATTTTTGAAAAGTCGTGAAAATGTGTGCAAATCTTTGAATATAAGTATTTTCTAAGCGAACATTTGTAACTCAAATTTTGCTTCTGGGGGGTCCCTGGAACTCAATATTTTGAGATGGGGGTCCGTGGCCAAATACATACCATTTTGGGGGTCCCTCACATGAAAAGGTTTGAGCTCCACTGACCTAGAAACATAGGTTTTTCAAAAAAACTCAGAAGGATTTGAAATATTCAAAGATTTTCATGATTTTTCAAAAATAGCAGATCTACAAGCTCGCAGCGTGGCACTCGGTGCCGCGCTGTGAGCTTGTATATCTGCTATTTTTCAATAGTTAAAGCACAGGGGCCCCGCAGTGAATCCTTGTACCCAGGGCCCAGAATTTGGTGCGACACCCCTGCACGCACGCACGCACCCACACAGTTGCTCCAACCCGTACCCAGCCTGGCTCAGACACCGCTCAGGGGTCCTGGGTGGAAATAAGCCCCCGGCTTTCTAATTCCACCGGATGGAGACGTTCTTCCTGGTTGAAGACAAGCGTCTTCCACAAGCGTAATTTGATAGGGTTTTTGGGTTTTAAAAACCCAAGGAACCCCCCTAGTGGCGAAAATACATTTTGTTTTTAATAGGCCTAAATAAAAAGATGCGCCCATATCTACATAAATTCATACTAGGATATTATATATATTTTGTAATTTCCAATATATTACGGGTCCCAGGGCCCTACTTTCCTAATCTGTGGATTAATCATTGTAGTTTGCGCTTAAATCGCGCAAAGACAACAGACCCGGGCCCCTTTCATCAGGGCCCCCTTGATCTGAAAACTGGGGAATAAGGTCTAATTTCGCCACTGGAAACAGCGCTTCCAACGTGGCAGAGCTGAATAACACCCAGTGAGACTAATGCTCTGTGTAATTCAATCCTCTGACCTGCACCTGCAAGGTGCCAACTCAGTAGTGAGATGGCACCGTGATGGCGACGACAAATAGGGAAAAACTAGAAGAAATGGAGTCTCCATCTGGTAGAATATCTTTTCATTTCGCCCCTGGAAGTGTATTGTAATGGTGTGGTGGGGGGCTCAGACCCGCGTCCACTAAGTAGAGTAAGCTTTCAACTGTCCACTGATACCTTTGGTTTGATGAGGGGCTAAACAGTTTTTGTTATTTTCGGATCAGACGACGGGTCTTTCCGGATTTGCCAAGGATTCGGGAGGTAGAGGAAGATAGCGTTAGGGAGAACTCCACTAACGCTATATGGACCAGAGCTAGGCCAGGATGCCAGGGCCCAATGTGTGTCCCAGTCCGGCCCTCTGTGTGTGTGTGTGTGTGTGTGTGTGTGTGTGTGTGTGTGTGTGTGTGTGTGTGTGTGTGTGTGTGTGTGTGTGTGTGTGTGTGTGTGCACGTGTGTGGGGGGTCTTAGCTGTTGTCAGATGTGAGACGGCGAAGAAAACCAGCCTAACCGCCCTGGTGAACGGACCCTAACAGCTCAACACACACACACACACACACACACACACACACACACACACACACACACACGCACACACGCACACACGCACTGCTCCTCTTGTGTCCCAGAGAATGCGTGCGTGCGTGCGTGCGTGCGTGCGTAGGCAGTGCGCGCATGGAGCTCCACGTTCATTAATTCCAAGTGATTTGGTATTCATGAGGTTCTGGGTGGGGGGGGGACACACCAACCCCCTGGTGAGCGTCTCCCCCCCCCTCCCCCCTCCCGTCCTCCCGTCCTCCTCCTCCCAGAGTTCTACTTTCCCTGACAAATGAAAGCTCGCGCCGAGCCGCACACGCCACCAGCGGCGCCGCGCTGACAACACACACATCAAAAACTCTCTCTCTCTCTCTCTCTCTCTCTCTCTCTCTCTCTCTCTCTCTCTCTCTCATACTTTGCCTGCTAACGGCATGATGCGGGGAGGAAAGCCCCGGTGGTCTAAAAAAAGAAAAACGTGTACAGTACGTACAGAGAGAAATGATGATGCGTAGCAGGGTTAATGGCGAGGTGGGGGAGCGACGCTACAAAGCGTGCAGTGGTAGCGCGTAGCAGGGTTAATGGCGAGGAGGGGGAAGGCGACGCTACAAAGTGCAGTGGTAGCGCGTAGCAGGGTTAATGGCGAGGTGGGGGAAGGCGACGCTACAAAGTGCAGTGGTAGCGCGTAGCAGGGTTAATGGCGAGGAGGGGGAAGGCGACGCTACAAAGTGCAGTGGTAGCGCGTAGCAGGGTTAATGGCGAGGAGGGGGAAGGCGACGCTACAAAGTGCAGTGGTAGCACGTAGCAGGGTTAATGGCGAGGAGGGGGAAGGCGACGCTACAAAGTGCAGTGGTAGCACGTAGCAGGGTTAATGGCGAGGAGGGGGAAGGCGACGCTACAAAGTGCAGTGGTAGCACGTAGCAGGGTTAATGGCGAGGAGGGGGAAGGCGACGCTACAAAGCGTGCAGTGGTAGCACGTAGCAGGGTTAATGGCGAGGAGGGGGAAGGCGACGCTACAAAGCGTGCAGTGGTAGCGCGTAGCAGGGTTAATGGCGAGGAGGGGGAAGGCGACGCTACAAAGCGTGCAGTGGTAGCGCGTAGCAGGGTTAATGGCGAGGAGGGGGAAGGCGACGCTACAAAGCGTGCAGTGGTAGCGCGTAGCAGGGTTAATGGCGAGGAGGGGGAAGGCGACGCTACAAAGCGTGCAGTGGTAGCGCGTAGCAGGGTTAATGGCGAGGAGGGGGAAGGCGACGCTACAAAGCGTGCAGTGGTAGCGCGTAGCAGGTTAATGGCGAGGAGGGGGAAGGCGACGCTACAAAGCGTGCAGTGGTAGCGCGTAGCAGGTTAATGGCGAGGAGGGGGAAGGCGACGCTACAAAGCGTGCAGTGGTAGCGCGTAGCAGGGTTAATGGCGAGGAGGGGGAAGGCGACGCTACAAAGCGTGCAGTGGTAGCGCGTAGCAGGTTAATGGCGAGGAGGGGGAAGGCGACGCTACAAAGCGTGCAGTGGTAGCGCGTAGCAGGGTTAATGGCGAGGAGGGGGAAGGCGACGCTACAAAGCGTGCAGTGGTAGCGCGTAGCAGGGTTAATGGCGAGGAGGGGGAAGGCGACGCTACAAAGTGCAGTGGCAGCGCGTAGCAGGGTTAATGGCGAGGAGGGGGAAGGCGACGCTACAAAGTGCAGTGGTAGAATATGGGGGACATGCAGGCACACTGTGAGGGAAAAGGGGAATGTTTGTTTGCCGGGTGGATAAAGCTGTCATCCATCCATCCATCCATCCATCTTCAACCGCTTATCCGGAATCGGGTCGCGGGGGTAACAGTTCCAACTGAGACTTCCAGATTTCCTTATCCTGAGCAACTTCCTCCACTCCCTCTGGGAGTATACCGAGGCGTTCCCAGGCCAGTCTGGAGATATAATCCTTCCATCTGGTCTTAGGTCTGCCACGGGGTCTCCTCCCAGTGGGACGTGCATCGAGGACCTTCCTAGGAAGGCGCACGGGGGGCATCCGTACTAAGATGCCCCAACCACCTAAGCTGACTCCTTTCCAGAAAGCTGTCATGGGTGCTATAATAAAGCAATAAGCCACAAGAGGCGAGTGGTTACCGGGGTAGTATACACCGGCTGAGAGGCGTCAGCCGAGTGTTTCCCATCATTCCAATATTAAAGAAAAAAGTACACTTCTCCGCCACTTTCCTTGTCTACCAGCCACACCTTACCTCGTCACCTTTCCTTGTCTACCAGCCACACCTTACCTCGTCACCTTTCCTTGTCTACCAGCCACATCTTACCTCGTCACCTTTCCTTGTCTACCAGCCACATCTTACCTCGTCACCTTTCCTTGTCTACCAGCCACATCTTACCTCGTCACCTTTCCTTGTCTACCAGCCACATCTTACCTCGTCACCTTTCCTTGTCTACCAGCCACATCTTACCTCGTCACCTTTCCTTGTCTACCAGCCACATCTTACCTCGTCACCTTTCCTTGTCTACCAGCCACATCTTACCTCGTCACCTTTCCTTGTCTACCAGCCACACCTTACCTCGTCACCTTTCCTTGTCTACCAGCCACATCCCAGGAACGGAAGCCAGTGTGTGTTTGTGATCTGCAGGTTTTCATACTAAATATGACCTACTGTCAAAACAATGTAACCACAAAACAACACAACAAACAGGCAGACAAGTCACAATCTGGCTGTCCATCGTCAAATAAAAGGGAAAAAACAGCGCCCCCTCTCTGTTTTGTTCCTTAAAGGGGCCACACCATGCTTTTCAAAATATATATTTTCTATAAATATCGGTCCATAATACGGTTTTATACAGGTTTTAGCCTAAACAACGGATATTGAAATGTCATGTTCTGTCTGTCTCTAATTTATAGGCCATTTCAGATGCAATACCAAAATGCCCGTTGCTGGCAACGGTGCGCTGTCTTTGGTCTGAAAGACAATTTTAGCAAGGCACCATGCTACTGTTCCCTGTATCGTTCCAATTATAGCATGGCACCATGCTACTGTTCCCTGTATCGTTCCAATTATAGCATGGCACCATGCTACTGTTCCCTGTATCGTTCCAATTTTAGCATGGCACCATGCTACTCTTACCTGTATCGTTCCAATTTTAGCATGGCACCATGCTACTCTTCCCTGTATCGTTCCAATTTTAGCATGGCACCATGCTACTCTTCCCTGTATCGTTCCAATTTTAGCATGGCACCATGCTACTCTTTATAGCTACTCTTTATACCCTGTATCGTTCCAATAGGCCAACATAGGCCTATAGGTGACATAGGCAAGGGGCCGATTTCAAAAGAGTACCGTTCGGAGACGTCCATTCAGGCTCAGAGTTAACTCATTAGAGGTCCACGACGTGCCAACGCATCAATCTCTTTGATGTCTCTGGAGGCCCGCTGGCGCGTTTGGCGCGTTGTACAGTAAACTATACTGTACTGTAGCTACTGTACCAGGCTACCGCGCTGACACAATACACTCCATTTCCTGAAATGCAGCTCATAGACATGCATGCACGCTGCTGCTGCAGAAAAGTCATTTTTTTTCTCCTAATCTAGCTTTTAAACCACCTTCATGTTCAAAACGCGGCCTTTTCTACCGGCCGTTACAAAATCTCTGTGGCCCGTGATTGTTTAAAAACGGTCCTGACTGAAAGATAACATTATCGTGAAAATTAACAGGTCATACTTGAATTACATTTACTCAATCTATTGTCAATAGAACAACAGACAATAGACAATAGAACCCCTGCTAGCAGCAGGGGTTCTATTGTCTGTTGTTCTATTGACAATAGAACCCCTGCTAGCAGCGGGGGTTCTATTGTCAATAGAACAACAGACAATAGAACCCCTGCTAGCAGCTCAATAGAACAACAGACAATAGAACCCCCGCTGGCAGCAGGGGAGGAGGTTTGCTCTCCTGGGCAAAAAGGGAGAGAATTTACCTGTCAATTTGACCTATAAATGCAGTCAGTAGTTTTTTATTTTCAGTCACCCGAGTGTTAAGATAGTCTGTTCTTGAGAGACTAGACAGGTCATGACAAAAAGGCCCTGGAGTCAACAACAACAACAGTTGGTTCTGCTGATACAAAAAGAAGTGCAGTGTTTTGTTTATTCTTCTGCTGTCTGTATGAGGAGGAGGAGGAGTTTGGTAAGGATTCTTCCCATTCCTGGGATGTCCAGCCTCTCTCTTTCTATCTCTCTCTCTCTCTCTCTCTCTCCCCCTCTCTCTCTCTCTCTCTCTCTCTCTCTCTCCCTCTCTCTCTCTCTCTAATTGAAAGGCCTCTCCTTGGCTTTACATTAATGTCTCCAGACAGAAGCTGTTATGGAAATGCAGCAGGCCCTCTCTGTGTAAATAAAAGTGTCTGGCGGGGGGAGGGGAGGTCGAGGCGGGGACGCATATAAAGAACATATTAGATCCTTTCTAATTATGCTTCTCGCTAACATGGCGGGAAGCGCTCCGACGGTGCTGACGCTATGAAACACCAGTAGTCTGCTACTACATGTTATGTTATGTTGTGTTTGATTACTAGTTTGTAGTGCTCCTATTCTGACTGTTTCTTTGGTTAGCAAGTAGCACTAGCAAGCAACATGCTAGCCACTAGCCAGCCACACATAACAACACTACGTCATCTGCTTTGCTACTGTTGTGTTGATCAGACAGTGAAACAATCGCAGAAGACTGCCTCCTTGGCAACGCCCATCTCAAAAAATTGCCTTGGACGAGAGCAAGTTCAGACTGAATAATGGAGTGAAACGAAATGTCAATTCAGGCTGAGTGTCAGGCTACGTTAGAGAGGCAGGGGCTGACATTTCTAAAAGGGCACTTTTTGGTGAAAATACGAAAAATAGAAGACCTCAGACCATTGAACCAAACATGGAGATGTGGTCTATGGCATGGATTTCTACACAGAGAGGGCGATTCTTTCAACATAAGATGCTGCATTCAAGTTCAGGAGAGTTTGGACAAGGCAATTCTCTTGAATGCTGCCTTCAGGTATGGCATGGAAAGAGGGGGCATTTACATTTCTTTCACCATAGTAAAAACTGCATTCATGGTCTGGAGAGGGCACTTTTTACAGGCAAGTAAAAGGGCAGGGCATTAAAATGCGTTAGTTTTTTGTAATTAATTCATCGCAATTAATAATTGTAATTGTATATACTTACTGTTTGTTTAGACTTACTGTTTTCTTTTTTTGTTCTATCATTTATTTTTATTTACATATCTACTGCATAGTACTGTGTTCTATTTGTCTGTCATTCAATGTTATATGAGATACTTAAATGGTTTCCTGTGGAATTTGGAAATAAGCTTAGTCTTTTCATGGATCTCCTTTTAGTAGACCTTGTACCAGTGAACTGTACCGTCATGAAACTGTACCTTTTCCTGTGCAAACTGACAATAAAGTCTTCAATCAATCAATCAGTGAAAGTCCCAGCCCTAATGCTTTTACTTGAGTAAAACAATTGAGTACTTTTTCCACCACTGACAAAATGTTAGAATATGGAGATGAGAGCGACAAATACAAACGTGCGTGCATGCGTGTGTCTGTGTGTGTCTGTGTCTGTGCGTGTGTGTGTGTGTGTGTGTGTGTGTCCGTGTGCGTGCGTGCGTGCGTGCGTGCGCGTGTGTGTGTGTGTATGCGCGCGTGTGTGTGTGTGTGTGTGTGTGTGTGTGGCACTGCCCTCTCTCGACCAGGCCAGCACGCTCAAATCCACCTGCTCCGTGGCTATCTGAAACCCTCAGAACTGAGCGAACACCTCTCAGGGCGGCAGAGAGGAAGTGGCACAAGTCGAAGCAACCAGAGGACCTAGCTCACTTCCATGGACTCCTGTCAGGTTTCTCAGTCGCACTCTCCACTGCAAAATCATCATTCTACCACACAAAGATTCAATCATGTACCTCAAACCCTAGGAAACTGTTTAGCACGTTCTCAACTCTCCTCAAACCCCCTCCTCCCCCCCCCTCCGTCATCCCTCTCAGCGGATGATTTTGTCACCTACTTTGAAAAGAAGGTTGATGATATCAGTAGTTCATTCTCCCATCTCCCCCAGAATACAGGTTCTAACACACGGAATTGTATCCCTAACATAACATGTCTGTCCTCCTTCTCCCCTCTCTCTGCAGATGACGTCATAAAACTAGTGACTTCCTCTAGACCTACCACCTGTGCCCTGGATCCAATCCCTTCTCCACTCTTCCAGACGATCGCACCTGACCTACTCCCCTTCATAACCGCCATCATCAACAGTTCTGTAACCTCAGGCTGTGTCCCAGCTGCCTTCAAGGCAGCCAGAGTATCACCACTCCTCAAAAAACCAACTCTTGACCCCTCGGACGTCAAGAACTACAGACCGGTATCCCTCCTCTCATTTCTTTCAAAAACCCTTGAACGTGTGGTCTCTAACCAGCTTTCTCTCCATCTCTCACAGAACAACCTGCTGGATCCCAACCAGTCAGGTTTTAAACCGGCCCATTCTACAGAAACGGCACTCCTAGCAGTCACAGAAGCACTCCATGCTGCCCAGGCTGCCTCCCACTCTGCAGTCCTGATTCTTCTGGATCTATCAGCAGCATTCGACACAGTGAATCACCAGCTGCTCCTGGACACCCTTGCTGACCTAGGCATCACCGGGACGGCACTAAAGTGGTTCGCCTCCTACCTGTCGGACCGGACCTACCAGGTCTCATGGAAAGGTTTGCTTTCATCCCCCCGAACCCTCCACACGGGAGTCCCCCAGGGATCCGTACTTGGCCCTCTGCTTTTCTCCCTGTATAGTGGGAGAAATATGTAACAAAAAAAGGCAAATGTGTTCACTTCTGGCAGAAAGCGTGAAAATTTGCACCTAAGGGTATTTTTGTGCGCTGAATTAAAAAATTGACGGTCCCAAGCACTTTTCCCATGGGATCTGGTGGCTCTCATTCACTTACCATACTAGGGAAAAAAGACCCCCCAAAAAATCTTCTTCAAGTAGCATGTGAGGGGTCAAACTAGGTGTTTTTCGGGATTCTGAATCC
Organism: Nannobrachium achirus; assembly: GCF_963921795.1. Taxonomy (NCBI): domain Eukaryota; kingdom Metazoa; phylum Chordata; class Actinopteri; order Myctophiformes; family Myctophidae; genus Nannobrachium; species Nannobrachium achirus. The sequence continues at coordinate 2,216,329 of NC_137831.1, read as the reverse complement.
ATTGCAAGCATTTGTTTTGCACGAAAAACATTCCTTTCCGAGAAATGGACACAACAAAACTTTGAAAAGTGATGACTCATCACTAAAAGATAGTTTGTGGGGTCCATTTCTTGCCCAAGGAATGTTTTTTGTGCAAAACAAATGCTTGGAATGGATTCAGAATCATGAAAACCCCCTAGATAGACCCCTCACATGCTACATATAGAAGATTTTTGGGGGGTCTTTTTTTCCTAACCCTAACCCTATGGTAAGTGAATGAGAGAAAAGTGAATTTGAGAAAAGTGCTTGGGACCGTCAATTTTTGAATTCAGCGCACAAAAATACCCCTAAGTGCAAATTTTCACGCTTTCTGCCGGAAGTGAACACCTTTTTCACATATTTCTCCCACTAGTACACCAAATCCCTTGGTGCTGTAATATCTGCTCACAATCTATCCTATCACTGCTACGCTGATGACACTCAACTGTTTTTGTCCTTCCCCCCTTCTGCCACCCAGGTGGAAGAACGCATTGCTGCATGTCTGGCCGACATCTCACAGTGGATGTCAGCCCACCACCTTAAGCTGAACCCGGACAAGACGGAGCTACTCTTCTTCCCAGCTAAGTCTTGCCCCATGCAAGATCTCACTATTTCCATAGATAATGCATTGGTGACTTCAGTTCCTACTGCTAGAAACCTTGGTGTGGTCCTGGACAGCCAGCTATCATTCAAGGCACACATTGCATCAGTCACCCGGTCCTGTAGGTTCACACTCTATAACATCCGTAAGGTCAGACCCTTCCTCACCCAGGAGGCAGCCCAGCTCCTCATTCAGACATCTGTCATATCAAAGCTTGACTATTGTAACTCTCTCCTCACTGGTCTCCCGGCATGTGCACTTAAACCTCTCCAACTGATCCAAAATGCCGCGGCACGACTGGTCTTCAACCAGCCTAAGTTCTCACATGTCTCTCCCCTTCTCCGCAGCCTCCACTGGCTCCCGGTTGCGGCCCGCACTGAATACAAAACACTGATGCTGACCTTCAAAGCAGCCAAAGGTATGGCTCCTCCATACCTCCAAAACCTGATCAACCCCTACACCCCCACCCGCTCACTTAGATCAGCCAACACAGGGATGCTGACAGAACCCTCGCTAAAAACTCCAGGGCAAAAATCCACTCGTCCGAGACAGTTTGCCCTCCTGGCCCCCAAGTTGTGGAATAAACTCCCTGTCGCACTTAGAACAACGGACTCACTCGCTAGCTTTCGCCGTGGACTGAAGACTCACCTTTTCAGACTCCACCTAAACCCTTAGCACTACAGAAAAGTCAGTGACTATACATGAAGCTAGTTAGCATTAGTTTTTTGTCTTTAGGTTTTTAGAACTTTGATTACACTGTGTTTTTTCTAGATAAATATCCATTTGCATTTGTTATATTGTTGATGTTCTGACATATTATCTTGTTTATTATTGTGATGTTATCTGCTTATTGTAAGTCGCTTTGGATTAAAAGCGTCTGCTAAATGCCTAAACTGTAAACTGTAAACTGTGTGTGTAGGGGAATTGGGCACTGAATGCCCTGAAACCAAAACTCCCCGTCGTCTCCTGTCCCCCGGCATGCTGCCCCCCCCCCCCCCCCCCCTGGGGGGGGGGGGGGGGCTCCATGCCTTTGATGATCTCAGTTAACAAGGGAACATTAACAGTTTTCCTGCCAGATGTTATTATTTATTTATTGGGTCTGGCGCCAGCAAAAGCAGCTTACCTTTGCGAGGTTATATATTTTTTTCCTCATTACATAGTGCACTTTGGTAATACTGGCAGTAGAGGGCAGCCTCATGCAAGAATTAATGTGAAATGGCCGCGCTCGGCTCCCATTTGTCCAAACCACTGAATCGTTACAAAGCAATAGACCAAGAGAAAATAACAAGGAAGCGTTCTGTTACTCCATTGATGCTAACGTCCAGTGGGTTTTTGAGAGCACTATTACGGGAGATGTGTTAATGGTACACACCCGCGCGACCCCTCATCAGTTTACAGACATCAAAAGAAGGTACAAAAGGACGAGCCAAAGAACGTACTATTGGCGGCGCGCCGCTGGGAAAAATGGGGCGAACGGTAACGCCCAAAGCGGTAAAAGAGTTAAGGGGGGAGGGGGGAGGTACCGTTCTTTTTTTCTCTTCTTACTTCTTCCGTCTTACTTTTCTCTTTTCCTTTATCAGCCTTAATAATACTTAAGGCTGATCCACTCCGCTAGGTGGCGCTATGGAGGGACATTTTTTCCTCCTCTGACTTCCTCTTCCTCGAGTGTGCTGCTTTATAATGAGCTCACAATGTATTACTTAAAGCTGCACTATGCAGGGACGTGCTGGGCCCCTGATTCAGCCCGGGAAAAAGAGTTGTAGAGGCCCTCATTGCGCGCTATAGAGAGATCTCTCTCTATAGCGCTGCTGCTGCTACTCAAAGATTTGTGACAAAGTGACAAGCCAGTGGGCCAATTACATGAGTTATATTTCGTCGTTGTCGGGTGGAAACCTTGCATGTCCAAAACCGTTTGTTTTGTATTTATCATTTCAAAAATGATTTAAACTAGTGAAAACAGCCGATCTACAAGCACACAACGCCGGCGTTGTGTGCTTGTAGATCTGCTGTTTTCACTACTTTTGTGTGACGGCCTTATATGATGAAGGAGAGCTTTGCTATGTGGAAAAATTTACACATTTGAAACTTGGAGATACAAGGTTTCTGCCCCGACAGTGACGATTTACTTTGTTGGCCGCCCAGCCCCCAAAATGGAACGAAGGCCGACATTTTATTTTATTTCTTTTTTCCTAATGGCCAGCCTGGACCAGCCCGGGAATGAACCGGCCATTCGGGAGTTGTCCCGCTTTTCCCAATGGCCAGCACGTCCCTGGCACAGTATCTACTGTATGTGGCGTTCCATGTATGTATTCCTCTTCTACCCCGGATTTGAACCTGTTTTTGAGCGGTGGTTACACCGTCTCCTATACGTGGCCGTGTGTGTATGCGTGCGTGTGTGCGTGTCTGTATGTAGCCTGAAGTACCTTTTTTGACCACACATGTTAAGGGAGGGGCGCTGTTGTTCAGGCCAGGCCACACACACACACACACACACACACACACACACACACACACACAGGCACCCCCCCCCCCCCCACGACCACCGCTCAGTTCACACCGGTGTGATTTTTTGAGGGGAGTTTGAGTAAGCCTGCTTGCTCAGGTGATAAAATGTAATCAGCCATCGGGTCAAGATCTTTTATCAGATATCCTTTGACACAATCTAAATGTCTCAATAGAAGAGCAGGGAGGTAAAATACAACCAACCCAAGATGGTACTTAGTCCTGCTTTAGAGTAAACGTAGTCTCGCGAGGCCAGACTGTTGCCTCCGCGATTTGGGCGAATGCTCCCGGCATACAGTCTGGCAAATGGAAATAGAAACGATGAGTGCGAGATAAAGCGGATGTGACACAACCGCTCCCTTGGTGCAGTAGTAATAACATGTCCTACTGGAAGCGTTAAGTCTCCTTTCAATATTTCTGGGGCCGTTATTTCGTATTTCTCTGGTGTTGTTGGTGTTACCTCCATGATGTTTTCAAACGTTTTCTTAAACTATACACCCATAAAAAGAATAGGCCGCTAGAATGACTTTGTCTGAGCTATTGTGTTTCTGATGGGACTACAGTTCAGTGCAGCAGTGGCTACTTCCGATACTCGCCGTTCGGGAGCTGCCGTTCCAGACTCTATATAGCATTCGGAGATTGTGGAATAGTTGTCTGGCTACGCGAGACTAGAGTAAACGTATCAATGCTGCAATATTGACACTGTTTAAGTGTAAGTGCTGTCAACAAAATTGGTGTCCCATTTCACTGTTTAAGTATGTTGTAACCTAAAATAACCTAAAAAGTAACTAGTTTTCAAATAATTGTAGTGCTGTAAAAGTAGGCCTACAATAATTATTTGCCTGTGAGATGTAGAAGAGTAGAGGTAAACGTACTGACATTTGTAAGTGAGGTAAAACAAAAAAGAAAAAATACTTAAGTACAGTACTTGAGCAAAATGTACTCTGTTTAATGCAATGAGGAGGGTGGGAGTCCAGGGGAGATCAGAGACCCCCCCCCCACCACCACCCCACCCCGGCCCCGGCCAGTGAACAAGAAAAGACGCCCAGAGAAATGTGTCTGGTGCTGGTGGAAAGGTCCATTTGTCGCCGTTTTTAAAAGTCAGAAAATGCTAAAATAAGATTGGTTTATTTTTTTTTTCGTTTTCCTATACGTGGCCGTGTGTGTATGCGTGCGTGTGTGCGTGTCTGTATGTAGCCTGAAGTACCTTTTTTGACCACACATGTTAAGGGAGGGGCGCTGTTGTTCAGGCCAGGCCACACACACACACACACACACACACACACACACACACACACACACACACACACACACAGGCACCCCCCCCCCCCCCCCCACGACCACCGCTCAGTTCACACCGGTGTGATTTTTTGAGGGGAGTTTGAGTAAGCCTGCTTGCTCAGGTGATAAAATGTAATCAGCCATCGGGTCAAGATCTTTTATCAGATATCCTTTGACACAATCTAAATGTCTCAATAGAAGAGCAGGGAGGTAAAATACAACCAACCCAAGATGGTACTTAGTCCTGCTTTAGAGTAAACGTAGTCTCGCGAGGCCAGACTGTTGCCTCCGCGATTTGGGCGAATGCTCCCGGCATACAGTCTGGCAAATGGAAATAGAAACGATGAGTGCGAGATAAAGCGGATGTGACGCAACCGCTCCCTTGGTGCAGTAGTAATAACAAGTCCTACTGGAAGCGTTAAGTCTCCTTTCAATATTTCTGGGGGCGTTATTTCGTATTTCTCTGGTGTTGTTGGTGTTATATACCTCCATGATGTTTTCAAACGTTTTCTTAAACTATACACCCATAAAAAGAATAGGCCGCTAGAATGACTTTGTCTGAGCTATTGTGTTTCTGTTATGTTTCCAATGGGACTACAGTTCAGTGCAGCAGTGGCTACTTCCGATACTCGCCGTTCGGGAGCTGCCGTTCCAGACTCTATATAGCATTCGGAGATTGTGGAATAGTTGTCTGGCTACGCGAGACTAGAGTAAACGTATCAATGCTGCAATATTGACACTGTTTAAGTGTAAGTGCTGTCAACAAAATTGGTGTCCCATTTCACTGTTTGAGTATGTTTTAACCTAAAATAACCTAAAAAGTAACTAGTTTTCAAATAATTGTAGTGCTGTAAAAGTAGGCCTACAATAATTATTTGCCTGTGAGATGTAGAAGAGTAGAGGTAAACGTACTGACATTTGTAAGTGAGGTAAAACAAAAAAGAAAAAATACTTAAGTACAGTACTTGAGCAAAATGTACTCTGTTTAATGCAATGAGGAGGGTGGGAGTCCAGGGGATCAGAGACCCCCCCCCACCCCACCCCGGCCCCGGCCAGTGAACAAGAAAAGACGCCCAGAGAAATGTCATCTCCCTGAGGGCTGTACATCAGCCATGGCTCTCTGTAATCTCTCCCCTGGGTCGTTCCAATGTGTCAGGGTATCGTTCCAATCCGTTAGGGTAGCAGTTAACTCTGCTGGACTGAGACCCAGAGGGCATGGGGTGGGGTGGGGGGTGGTTACTATCAAAACCTCCACCGGCTGTCAGTCCGTCAGTCTGTCACACGTCACACTTTTGCCCTGCTCATATCTCCGCCACCGTTGCCCCAATCCATGCCAAATTTTGCACACACACTCCTTGCCCGCCAAACTACTACCTCCAATTCAATTCACACACAACCCTCTTCTAGCGCCACCATGAGGCCGATTCTTGCAAAACACATTTTAGGACACTGCTCCTACAATTTTTGCCCTAAAATCACGCAAATCGGTACACACTTGGTCTAAACACTCATCTCTTCAACATGGATCTCTCCCCTATAGCGCCACCATCAGGACGATTTTTTCAAACACTTTATGCCCATATATGGAGATCCCTGATGTCATCAATATTAAACCCTAACCGATGATACGCGAAAGAAGGAGTATTTGGGACTACCCATATATGTGTAACGGAGGTGATCCGAACCTCCCCACCCGGTTTCAAACCCGGGTCTCCCGTGTGAAAGTCCAATATCTTAACCATCACTCCAAAGGGACATCCCTATGGAATGAGAGCAGATACTAGACTTTTGAGGCTTCAGGCTGGGGCTGCGACTCTCTCCGCCACATATGGACATGTGGAGTCGGACTCAGTTGTTTGTTTCAGCGCAACCATGTTGTTTTGGGCGAGGTGAGGTTGCTTTTCACCCCTTGGGTGTCTTACTGGTACTTAGTTAAGTACGGTAGTACTAGCACTTAGTGAAAAGAAGCGTCTTGGCCTCCCCATATAACAGGGGTCTTCAATAGTGGGTCTGGGACCCCTAGGGGGTCCTCAGAGTTACTACAGGGGGTCCTCCAAATCTTTGTGTGATAGAAACTTTTTTCCCCTTTTTTATATTAACCACTTGAACCCTAGCGTCTATATTCTGTGAACTTTAGCCAAAAATAGCAGATCTACAAGCTCACAACGCCTCTCTCTCAGCTAAGGGGTCCCTGCTTCATCTCTCTCTCAGCTAAGGGGTCCCTGCATCATCTCTCTCTCAGCTAAGGGGTCCCTGCTTCATCTCTCTCTCAGCTAAGGGGTCCCTGCATCATCTCTCTCTCAGCTAAGGGGTCCCTGCTTCATCTCTCTCTCAGCTAAGGGGTCCCTGCATCATCTCTCTCTCAGCTAAGGCGTCCCTGCTTCATCTCTCTCTCAGCTAAGGGGTCCCTGCATCATCTCTCTCTCAGCTAAGGGGTCCCTGCTTCATCTCTCTCTCAGCTAAGGGGTCCCTGCATCATCTCTCTCTCAGCTAAGGGGTCCCTGCTTCATCTCTCTCTCAGCTAAGGGGTCCCTGCATCATCTCTCTCTCAGCTAAGGGGTCCTTGGCCTGCAAACGTTGAAGACCCCTGCTGTAGTATGAGGTCAGTCCGTTGCTCTCCCCAGGTTGGCGGAGGGAGAGCAGCGCCCAGGATTACATTAGATAATTGACACTAATATCAAGGTCAAGGCCTGCCAAAATACATTTCAGTCGACTAAACCAACTGTAGATTTAGTCGACTAAAACTAGACTAAAACTAATACTTTTCAGGTGACTAAATTATGACAAACTAAATGACATTTTATTCAAAAGACTTTGACTAAAACTAAATCAAAATTTGCTCTGTCTAAAACAACACTGGACCAAAGGCCATCCTGGTGGGAACATTGGACCAAAGGCCATCCTGGTGGGAACATTGGACCAAAGGCCATCCTGGTGGGAACATTGGACCAAAGGCCATCCTGGTGGGAACATTGGACCAAAGGCCATCCTGGTGGGAACATTGGACCAAAGGCCATCCTGGTGGGAACATTGGACCAAAGGCCATCCTGGTGGGAACATTGGACCAAGGCCATCCTGGTGGGAACATTGCGACCAACAAGGACGTGCATTTCAACAGTGAATGACCTTCCTACTAACCAACATAGCGGCGGACGGACGGGCGGCGGTCTGTAATTGTGTTGTGTATAATGTGGTCAGATATCGGGAGAAGAGGATGCCGAGAGAAGAAATTAATTGCGTGGCGAGCGTCAGTGTCAACGCTGATGGAGTGAGACGTTCCAATGACGGTGTGAACTTCTTGTTGCGACCGCAAGGCCGGATCTAGGCTTTAGCACTAGGTGGGGGAGGAAGATATGATAGGGGGTTCACCTCCAGCACGTGCTGCGAAGCGACATGGGAGGAACTCCCTAAAACACCGAAATGCATAGAAAACTAAGCATTTTGGCACACTTATACCTATAACACGCTATACAAACAACAGTTCTTACATCTCTCTCTCTCTCTCTCTCTAATATCAGTTTATCTATCCATCTACCTTGTAGCATAACATTTCAAATAGTTTAATATTTTCGAAATTTTAGATTTTTGCTTGCCATCATGTTGGTGGGGCAGACAGGGCATTTAGGGGGGCATTGCCCCCCCTTGCCTATGCCTAGATCCGGCCCTGGAGCGACCGCTAGGTCACAGTTACTATCAAAACCTCCACCGGCTGTCAGTCCGTTTTTTCAAACTCATTTTTGGACACTGCACTGCTCCTACAGATGTTGCCCTAAAATCACACAAAGCGGTACACAGTATGTCTACAGTCATGTCATCAACATGGATCTGTCCCATTTCCCATATTCCTTCCTGATTGGCTACCATTGCCTTCTAAAGTTTGTGTATGCAACCTGACGGTCGCTTATCTCCCAATTAGGGAGTCTTACTGGTGTGTATGTGTTCAGCGACAACGGACAAACTTGTATTTTTTTTTTACAGCAACCAAGTCAACACAGTATAGTGCAGTATAGATAAAAATATGAATGGAAAGACAGTTTTTTTATTATTATATATAGTTTATAAAGCTTGGCTAGATAGGAAGTCATAAGAATGAGTTGTCAATGCCCCTGGTGGATGAATTTGTTAATGCTCTATACCAGGGGTTCTCAAACCTTTTTAGGCCGTGACCCCCAAAATAAACATATTTGAACTGGGGACCCCCACCCTGACAAGCACTTGGAATTGTAGGTATTACATTTAATGTGAAAATAGCAGATCTACATGCTCACAACGCCTCGCAAGTGAGCTATTTTCACAATGTTCGCCTCTTGCTTACTTAATATTTGACAGTTTGGCCAGTCCTGTAGAATTTTCCACTATTCGAATACGTTGAGGTTGAATAATTCGAATACTAAAAATCACTATTCGTGAATGCCCTAGATCACACAGAACATATTCATATCAACGGTAAAGGAAAGACAATGAAATCTCTCTGCTCTCACCAACAGTATCAGAAGAAATCTATAAAATTGGTCAGACTGACGATGGGTTCTGCATGAATCAGACATTAACAGTTAACATCTAAAGCTATCCACAGTTAATCATAAGGATGCTTATTACCGTGAGAAACTCATTTCATAGCCAGTGAGGGAAACGCTGAAGAATCGGAAGGCAAAAAGAAAAGGCAATTCCTGCTAAATTGGCTATTATTGCCCCCCCCCCCCCTCCCCTCCTGATCAATACATGTTCATCCCAGGACGGATGGATTTGCACAAACACTATTTGAGAAAATCATTGCGCCGCGATTTGCGGAGCAAAACACTTTCTGCTGCCTCTTTGATAGACGGATATCTGTGAACTGTTGGTGGGGCTTATGGAGTCTCTCTCTCTCTCTCTCTCTCTCTCTCTCTCTCTCTCTCTCTCTGCCACCCAAGCATGAGGTTAGCGACGTTAGCCTCGTAGCATAATTGCCCAGGTCACTTTTTGGTGGGGAAATCTCGCTTTTGCGTATGCCCATCATTTCAACCGGAGGGTTAGCGACTCACTCCACGGAGGTTAAGGTTAGGGTGAGGGTTAGAGTCGGGTGTCGAAAAGATGACATGTAGT